>NW_022630639.1:0-83595 GCF_010909765.2 Amblyraja radiata | reverse complement strand
CAATGTTATAAACGGGAAAACAAACTCCATACAGACAGCACCCATATTCAGGATCAATTCTGGCTCTTTGGCAATTTTAGGTCACAACTTTATGGCCAGCGAAATATGAGGTGCTGTTCCTTCAATTTATGATGGGCCTCACTCTGGCCATGGAGGAGGCCCAGGATAGAAAGGTTGGATTCGGAATGGGAGGGAGAGTTGAAGTGCTGAGCTACCGGGAGATCAGGTTGGTTACTGCGAACCGAGCGGAGGTGTTGGGCGAAGCGATCGCCAAGCCTCCGCTTGGTCTCACTGATGTAGGGCAGCTGACACCTGGAGCAGCGGATGCAATTGATGAGGTTGGAGGAGGTGCAGGTGAACCTCTGCCGCACCTGGAAAGACTGCTTGGGTTCTTGAATGGAGTCAAGGGGGGAGGTAAAGCGACAAGTGTCGCATTTCCTGCAGTTGCAAGGGAAAATGCCAGGAGAGGGAGTGGTTTGGGTGGGAAAGGACGAATTGACCAGGGAGTTACGGAGGGAGCAGTCTCTGCAGAAAGCTGACAGGGGAGGAGATGGGAAGTGGTGGGATCCCGTTGGTGGACAAAGCTGGAGAAAATCAGCGGGTAAGGCAGCATCTATGGAGCAAAGGAATAGGCGACGTTTCGGGTCGAGACCCTTCTTCAGACAGATGTTGGGAAGGGTGGGGGGCGGGAAAAAGAAAGGAAGAGGCAGAAACAGTAGGCTGTGAGAGAGCTTGGAATGGGAGGGGAAGAAGGGAGAAAGCAAGGACTACCTGAAATTGGAGAAGCTAATGTTCATACCGCTGGGGTGTAAACTACTAGCAAAACATGAGGTGCTGTTCCTCCAATTTGCGGTGGGCCTCACTCTGGCCATGGAGGAGGCCCAGGACAGAAAGGTTGGATTCGGAATGGGAGGGGGAGTTGAAGTGCTGAGCCACCTGAAGATCGGGTTAGTTATTGTGAACTGAGTGGAGGTGTTGTGCGAAGCGATCGCCAAGCCTGCACTTGATCTCACCGAGGTTGAATAATCCAACAAGATTTTTGTTTGGATGTGGAAAGAGATAATAGAAATTGCATTAATTGCAACGTATAAAAAGAGTTGAGATACTGTATTATAATTTTGCGGCATATCATTGTGGTATATATCATATCTTGATCGGTGAAGATGTTTAGTTGTGACTTTATTTGAAGCAGAAATAATATGTGAATGCTTCATTGACCATAATTCAGACTGGTAATTACGCACTTCGTCCGAGCACATTATCGCACGCGTCATGCAAGCCGTCTTAAATGTCATTTGGCAACCTAAAAAGCTGCCGAGGTTGCCCGGCTGGCAACAGGGAAAAAAGTTAAGTGAGAGCCCTGCAGTAGCTCTACCACTACACCACCGCTTACTTTTAATACAACGGCCATTAACTAAAGAGTAATTAATAATATCATGTTGGAAACTCACTTTTCAGATGTATGTCAAGATGCGGCATCGATTGAAGTCATGTATTGAATTGTAGCACCACACCCAGGACAGTTATTGCAAGAGGAATGGAAATGAGTGCGGCTTGTTGGCGTATTCAGGGTTTCCAAAGCAGTAATGTTAGTTTTCATAACACAGCCATTAACTAAAAAGCAGTTAGTAATAGCATGTTGCAACATAATTTTCTGTTGTATTTCGTTGTAGTTAGTAATAATGTATTGTACACTAACGGGTCTGATTTATTTCATGACGTTTAATCGATTGGAGTCATTTATTTGATTGTAGCAAATTGTGCTGAATAGTTATTGCAAGACTAATGCATGTAAATGATTGCAGTTTGCTGCAAACAGACTAGTTCAGTATTTCCAAAGCAGTAGTTATTTGTTATACAATGGCCATTCTCCAAAAAGTAGTGCGTAAATAACAAGTGGTCAAATTATTTTTCTGCCATTTAGCTCCAATGTCTGAATTCTTTACTTTCATTGTTCCTTGCACTGAAAAAGTATTCCAAGATGAATGTAAATGAATGCTGGTTGCTGCAAATAAACTAGTTCATATGTTATAGGAGCAGAATCAGGCCATTCGGCCCATCAAGTCTACTCCTACATCAACTCTAACTATTCGGTAGGATTTAATGTGGTGCCCCTCATCTAAACTCCAGCGAGTACAGGCCCAGTGCTGTCAAATACTCATCATATGTTAACCCATTAATTCCTGGCATAATTCTCCTCAATAAACACAAAAAGCTGGAGTTTCTCAGCGGGACACCCTTCTTCAGGTTTGCTACACTGTATTCCATCTGCCATTTCTTTTTCCACTCTCCCAATCTGTCCAAGTCCTTCTGCAGAGTCCCTGCTTTCCTACACTATCTGCCACCACCTATTTTCGTATCATCTGCAAACTTGGCCACAAAGCCTGCAATCCCCTCGTCCAAATCATTGATATACAACATGAAGAGCAGCAGCTCCAGCACCAATTCCTGTGGAACTCCGTTAGTCACTGGCAGCCAACCAGAAAAAAAATCCTTTATTGCTACTCTTTGCCTTCTGCCATCAAGCCAACCCGCTATCCATGCTAATATCCTCTGATACATTCTTCAGCAGCTTCACATGCACAATTTATCAAAGGCCTTCTGAAAATCCAGGTAAACCACATCCACTGACTCTCCTTTGTCTGTCCTGCTATTTACTTCTTCAAAGAATTCCAACAGGTTTGTCAGGTAAGATCTCCCCTTCACAAAACTATGCTGACTTTGGCCTATGCATCACTCTCTTTTAAGAACTAAGCAATCTTATCCTTTAGAATAGTAAGATTAAACGAGAACTTACCAGTTTTAAATTTGATCTTTATTTTATGAGGAGTTATGGTGAGCGATTACGTGAAGAAGCCCTGCCAGTCCACATGCGTATCAATCTTCAAAGCAGCGGTGTGAAATCACAGATAACAGCAGTCGAAGTAACATAGTAAGACTTAGAGAAGACCAGAACTACCAGATGATCTTTGCGATTATGAGGGCCGGGAGCGGAGGGCACGTAATCACTTACCGTAACTCCTCATAAAATAAAGATCAAACTTCAAATTGGTAAGTTCTCGTTTAATCTTACTATTTTACTTTGGCGTCACGGAACGTACATAACCTTTGCTGCTGATATTGTAGCAGCCCTGGTGGAGTGAGACTCGAAAATATATCAGCATCTACTCCTGTATGAGCCAAGCCATGTTTCAATCACCTGGGGATGGTCCAACCCAATACCCTTTTAAAAATTTTTTGTAATATCAACATTGCTAGTTCCGAGCCTCTAAGCTCTTCGTGAACTTGACGTATTGTTATATATGTGTGACCATAACCGAAGGTTCATGAGGAATGTCATGAAACTAGTTTGAGATTTCATGTCTACTCTGCTTAACCAAACATTAAAACATAATATTATTTGCAGATGTAACCATCCTATCCAGTCACAGTATGTAGTGACTGAACCCATTGGCTGAGACCAGCACCGCGAGGATAACTACCTTATGAGAACCAAGCCAACTAAGGATGTAGCTGGAGCCCCCTGGTGAAAATAGTGTTAATATCACATCAATATCCCATACTGCCCTGTGCTTGTCCTGTGAGAACTTGTGTGAAAAATATCCTTTATAACTCGATATTAGAGGGTGAAACCCGCCAGAGTGGGCCCCTATTGCTGCAGCAAATAAGATGGGTAAGCACGTTGGGCACAGTTAATGGTCCTATAACTTAATTTTTTGTCAAAGACCCATTTGAAACGAACTCCAAGCCGTCAGTTATCTGTGCCGTATTAGATGTAACTTAAGTATTTAAACAAACACTTCCCATCTCCTGAAGAGGAAATGTAATGCTTTCCTTTCTTGGTGCTATCCCTGCATTTGCAGCGAGCACATACATGAATTGGTCTGACAATCCGAGTCGCAGGAACGGAACACTCAGAATCTATGTCAATAATTGATTTATCCACAGGCTAAAGCAGCAAGTTTTATGTTAAGAATAATCGTAAAAGGTTGTATTATTATTCCCGACAAAGCGGGAAGCAGTCATACAGAACGACAACCTAGAGTGGGATCTTGCTGACTTATTGCAAGACCCAACTGATGAGACAAAATGAAGGGAGACAAACATAAATTCTTTCTCCTTGGAGCGAGAGTGTATTTTTTGCCTATGTTATGCCTCTTATTTTGCAACCGGTAAATGAGCCTGGAAACAAACATATCAATTCGGTATTCCATTGAGCCATAATTTCATTAAATGCTTTGTGATCCAACACCCATTTTGTGTTGTCATTGATTATACGTGATGATATTCCAACGTATATTAGGTAAATTATTACAAGATATTCTGTCTTGATTGCACTCATGTGCCTAACATATGCCACCACCATTGTGTATCTACTTGGCGTTGAACATGCAGTTAAATGCATATTCACTCAGTAACCCTTTAACCTATAGAGTGCACTTAGTGTCTATAGGTAGTTTATACCAAGAACTGAATAATTGCTAATTGATGCAAGTCTCCTCCGCCTCTGAACTAGATGGCATTCATAATTTCCCACCTTAGAGCCCCATCAGTTATAATATAACTGAAATTTTACTGACCAGATTACTGGAGCAATGCTGAATACTGTTTGTCTACCATAATGACCTTGGTAGCTTCAGCTGGTAAAAGTATGTCTGTCTGCCTCAAGACCTACATGGCATTTGAGATTACAACTCTGCACAGCTGAATTACAGCCACTATATTGTCCAATTATACTTAATGAATTGAAGGCTGTTTTATCACAACAGGATTGTTCGAGGCTCCTATTAATTCCAATCTCTTACCTCAGGGCGGAGTCACAGGCTAATTAATAGTTAAGAGTAATCCCAATAATGAATAAATCTAATTGTTGTAACCTTCATTTTCTTGAACATAGTTTGAGGCTGAATAGTTGTTTTTAACCACATCCAGCATTAGAATATTCTCCAGACCTAACAAATATTTTTGAGCTCTGAGCAGTCCAAGGATTAGTTTCAGTAAAGTGGTAAATAACCTGGGAACTGAGGGTAACCCATTTTGCAATGTTTATTATTGCCTTATCCAGATAATTTTCAAAATGTCTCAGATGATCTCTGTAAATGGGAGCATCTTAAGGAAATCAGATGCAAAGTAAACGACATTCTGCATCTTTTCCACAATGGACAGGTCACGCCTGTGAATTCAGTACCTGCTCGAGCTACAATTCTGGCACGTTTTCCGAGCTGGTCCCGAAAGCCATTCCTGATCATAATACTGAGTCTGCCTTGAAAGACAACTCTGGACATAATTTTGAGCTTGCCTGTAAAGACAAATTTGGCCCAATGTCTGTGCTTGGAACATTGGTATTGTGAAGCTTTACATGGTAAGATGCCAACCATTTGTGTGTTGTAAGGCCACTAGGACCCCTTTCAGCCCTATCAAGGGAAATGCTATTTTCATACAACACATAGCTAAATACATGTTATCATTATTACTGGTACAAACAAGTGTAAATATTACCACTTGTAGCTGGTCCCATATTTTCCCTGAGCCCAACTTGGGTCTTCGGATTTAAAGACCTCTGTCCAACTTTCATGCTGCCACCAACTTCAGTGTCAACTTTACTGTCAACGAAGGCATGGGGTGTGTTGTTGCCGCAACGATGAAGCTTTGCTCGTTATTGGTACCTCTTTTTTGTTGGTTGGTCCGACAGCTTTGCTTCCTTATCCAGTTTTACCTGTCGAATAGGTCTTACCTCAAGAGAAGGTTCAGCGGCCTGTTTTAATGTCTCCCCTGAGCGTTGTTTATTCCCAGTATTCATAGCATGAGGGGAACTCTAGCCCCTTCCGGATATTCTCCACCTTTGTTTGTGAGGACTCCCTCGTATCCATACGCATTTATTCCAGTACGTTCCACAGACATATTTTTAGAATTTTGAAGTTGGTTACACTCACCACTCGTATTCTCTTTCACAAAGAGGGAATTTTTGGACAGCCAAGAGCAGGTGCTGCAACCAGAGTCTCCTGAAGAGACCGTCGAATATAAAGCTCCTTTTGCTGCATCGATTGGAGTTATCGATTTGATTATATGCCCTTCCCCCAATAAGTAATTGTAAGATGAATTGAGATTAATCCTACTTGCTGCAAACAGACATTCCTTATTTCCAAAGCAGCTAAGGGGGTTTTCATACAACAGCCATATCTAAAAAGTAGTTAGTATTAAAATGTTGTAAAATAACTTTTCTGATGTATTAATGACGTTAAATCGATTGAAGTCATTTAGTTGATTGTAGAAGCTTATCCTGATAATTTATTGCAATATGAATGGAAATTAATATTGCTTGCTCTAAATAAACTAATCCAATTTCTTTAAAGCAGCAGTGTTATTTTTCATAGAGCGACCATTAACTTAAATGTAGTTCATAGTAACGTATTGTAATCTAACGTTTTTGATGTATTTAATAACGCTGAATCGATTGGAGTCATTTATTTGATTGTTGCACCTATCCCTGAAAAGTTATTTACAGATGAATGGCAATGAACACAGCTTGCTTCAAACAGACTAAGGCAGTGTTTTCAAAGCAGCACAATGTATTTTCATACAACACCTATTAATTAAAAATAGGTTGTAAGATCATGTTGTAAAATAACTCTCAGATGAATTGCATGACGCCACATCGATCGTAGTCACTTATTTGATTGTGGCACCCTCGCAATGGAATGTTATTGCAAGATGATGAGGTTTGCTACAGGCCGATTACTTCACTGTTTTCAAAGCAGTAGTTACTTTTTTAATACAACGGGCATTAACTAAAACGTAGTAAGTAATAACGTATTGTAAACTAATGAGTCTGATGTATTTCATGGAGTTGAATTGGTTGGAGTCATTTATGTGATTGTAGCACCTTGTGCTAAAAAGTTATTGTACGATTCATGGAATTTAATACAGCTTGCTGCAAACAGACTAACTCAATGTTTCTAAAGCAATAGACAATAGACAATAGTTGCAGGAGTAGGCCATTCGGCCCTTCGAGCCAGCACCGCCATTCAATGTGATCATGGCTGATCATCCACAATCAGTACCCCATTCCTGCCTTCTCCCCATGTCCCCTAACTCCGCTATCTTTAAGAGCTGTATCAACCTCTCTCTTGAAAGTATCCAAAATTGGCCTCCACCACCCTCTGAGGCAGAGAATTCCACAGACTCACAACTCTCTGTGTGAAAAAGTGTTTCCTCATCTCCGTTCTAAATGCCTTGCCCCTTATTCCTAAACTGTGGCCCCTGGTTCTGGACTCCCCCAAACATCGGAAACATGTTTCCTGCCTCTAGCGTGTCCAAACCCTTAATAATCTTAAATGTTTCAATAAGAAGCCCTCTCATCCTTCTCATACATCAAAAAACAGTATTGTTATTTTTCACATAATGGACATTAACTAAAAAGTAGTTAGTAATAATGTATTTTATGATGTATTTCATGATGTTGGAGTAATTTATTTATTGTTGCACCCTGCTCCTAAAGGTTACTACAAGATGAATGGAAAGCAATGCAGCTAGCTGCAAACAGACAGATTTAGTGTTCCCAAAGCAGTAGTTATTTTTTTATACAACGTCCATTAACTAAAAGTAGTTGGTAATGACATGTTGGAAAATAATATTTTCATTGCATGACGCTGCTTCGATTGAAGTAATTATTTTGGGGGTAGCAGCATGCCCTGAAAAGTCATAGGAAGATGAATGGAAATGAATGCTGCTTGCTGCAATTCTGTGTTTCAAAAACAGTAGTTATGCTCATACAATAACAATTAACTATAAAGTAGGTAGCAATAACATATTTTAAAATGACATTTCCAATGCATTGCACAATGATGCATTAATTGGAGGCATTGTTTTGATTGTAGGCCCTTACACAGATAAATTATTGAAGATGAATGGAAATGAATGCCACTTGCTGCTAAAAGACATATGCTGCGTTTCCAAAGCAGGAGAGATATTTTAATACAAGGGCAATTAACTAGAGCATAGTTAGTAATCATGTTGGAAACTGTATTTCCTGATCCCGCATCGACTAAAGTCATTTAATTGATTATAGGATCTTGCCCTGGAAAGTAATTACAAGATGAATGGAAATGAATGCTGCCAGCTACAAACATAAAATTCCAGTGTTTCCAAAGCAGTAGTTATTTTTTATAGAATGGGCATTAATGAAAAAGTAGTTAGTAATTGCATGTTGTAAAATAACTTTACTGATGCATGACATGAAGTTGCATCGATTGGTGTCATGAATTTGATTGTAGGACGTTGCAAGATAAATGGAAATTAACGCTGCTTGTTGCAAACAGACTAATTCAGTGTGTCCAAAGCAGTCGGGTTTTTTTCACGACATAATCTAATGGTATTTAGAAATAACGTGTTGTAAACTAACGTTTCTCATGCATTTCATGATGCTGGAGTCATTTATTTGATCGCAGCGCCATATGCTGAAAAGTTATTTCAGGATGAATGGTAATGAATGCTGATTGCTGCAAACAGCTGTTTCTAAACCTGTAAAATTACTTTTCATATTGCAAGATGAATGGAAATCAATTCTCCTTGCTGCAAACAGTGTTTCCAAAGGCACTCTCTCTCCACCCCTCCCTCTCCTCTCCCCCCTCCCTCTCCTCTCCCCCTCCTCCATCTCCTCTCCCCCCCTCCATGTCCTCTCCCCCCTCCCTCTCCTCTCCCCCCTCCCTCCCATCACCTCCTCTCCTCTCCCCCCCTCTCCTCCGCCCCCCTCTCCTCCCCCCCTCTCCTCTCTCCCCATGTCCTCACCCCCCCTCTCCTCCCCCGCCCTCTCCTCTCCCCCTCTCCTCTCCCCCTCTCCTCTCCCCCGCTCTCCTCTCCCCCCCGCGTCTTTCCCCCCTTCTCCTCTCCCCCCTCTCCTCTCCACCCCTCTCCTCTCCTCCCCCCCCTCTCCTCTCCTCTACCCCCCTCTCCTCTCCCCCCCTCTCCTCTCCCCCCCTCTCCTCTCCTCCCCCCCTCTCCTCTCCTCCCCCCCCTCTCTTCTCCCCCTCTCTCCTCCCCCCTCTCCTCCAATCCCCCCTCTCCTTCCCCCTCCATCCCCTAAACCCCCCTCCCCTCCACACACCCCTACCCCCTCCCTGCTCCCCACCTCTCCCCCGCCCCTCATCTCACCCCCTCTCAACACTCCCCCTCTCTCCCCCCCTCTCTCCCCCCCTCTCTCCCCCCTCTCTCCCCCCCCCCTCTCCCCCCTCTCTCTCTCCCCCCTCTCTCTCTCCCCCCTCTCCTCTCGCCCTGTCCCACGGTATGAGTTCATTCCAAGAGCTCTCCCGAGTTTACAAAAAACCAAACTCGTGGTAAGCACGGAGGATGAATGTAGCGGGTACGTTAGAGCTCAGAAAAGTCTCTTAGAGGCTCGTTACGCGAAGGGCAGGTACTCGGGAAGACTCGCTAACGGCACGGGAAGGCCCATGAAGATTTTTCAACACATTGAAAAATGTCCACGAGAGCCCCAAGTACCGACGAGTGGCCATTACCGTAAATCTCCGAGTTCGAATCAGGGCAAACTCGGGAGAACTCTTGGAATGAACTCGTGCCGTGGGACAGGGCTTTTAGGCAAAAAAGGGGTATGGAAGATGAGAGAGGAGTGGAATGGAGCGCTCTGTTGATTTGAGGCCTTATGCTCCTATGTTCCGTCCATGATAAATATAAATAATAATAAATAAAATAAAAGGATCAGAGAGGAGAAAGCACATTTGATTTGAACATCTTTGTTTATGCTGCAATACAGATGAGAAAGAATTCACTTTGACATCCTTTTATATTTCAATGCAGATCAGATCATCAGAAGACATACTTATTAGTAAAAAGTAAAAGAAAAGTAGGCTTAGTATTTACTTTAAATATAGCGTTTTCCTGGCCTTTTTTTGTGAAAATTTTCAGCATGAACATTTATGGTTCTGGCAATGTGTGATTCAATACTTAGCCTGGCCAAATCCACAAGACATTCCTGAGACATTGTAGACCTTAAAACATTCTTAGTCAGCTTGAGTTTGCTAAATGACCTCTCTGCAGAAGCTACTGTTGCTGGAATTGGTAATAGTATTCTTAAGCTAACACAAACATTTGGAAAAAGGCCACCAAGTCTGAAACTGTATCCAAATGATTGTGCTAGCTTAAGAATACACCCACGCACACCCAATACAATACAATACAATACAATACAATATATTTATTGTCATTTGAGCCTCAGTGAGGCTCAAACAAAATTCCGTTTCCACAGCCTTACAAACAAAGACAATTTCCTACAGACATACACACAATTTAATTCACACAAACATCCATCACAGTGAACCCACTGTGATGGAAGGCAAAGTATTTTCTCTCCCTTGTTCTCCATTTCTCTCCTGATGTCCAAGCCCCAGGCGGGCGATGATAAGTCCCACGGCCATTTTAGGCCGTGCCGGGCGATTTACGGCCCCGCTCCCGGTCTAAAACTCACAATGTTGGAGCCCCCGGCGGGCGCTGGAATGTCCCACGGCCATGAAGCCGCGCCGGGCGATGTACGTCCCCGCTCCGGGTCGTTCCAACCCCGCGACACGGGCTGGAGAAGTCGCGTTGTGGGAGCTCCGGGAAGCGGTCTCTCCCCCCGGACCCGTGAGCTCCCGATGTCCCAGTCCACCGGACCTGCGGCTGCGTTGCTGGAGCCTCCGAGCCCCAGGAGTCGAGTCGCAGCAGCGAGTCACCGCCGCTCCCCACGCTCCGAGGCCGGCCAGCCCCACGATGGTGAGTAGTCCGCAGCTCCGCAGTCTCCCGAGCCCCCGGGTCATTCAGGTTGGAGGCCGCTCCACGGTGCTAGGCCCCAACGACAGCGGGGACCCGACAGGGAAAAGGTCGGGTTTCCTGGACAGGGAAGAGATTTTAAACAGTTTCCCCCCCCCCCCGCTCCCCACATATACACATTTAAAACCAGTATTAAAAAAACACCAACACTACATTTAACTAGACAAAAATAAAAAAAGACAGACAGGCTGTAGCAATGGGTGAGTCGCGCCGCCACCCAGGCCCAAACCACTGAAACCGCTGCGGTTGATCACTCTCACCATCTTCCCGGGCGGGACCGCCGCAGCTACGACCTTCACTGTCTCAGAAACTAGCACCGATGCTGCTGCCCGTATCTCTACTCCAGGCCCCCATGGGCCTCCACCAGCGACTCCGCCGACCCTGACCTCTCCACCGGCCACCAGAGGGCCAGAGCTGTCACCTCACCAGAGTTCCCGGCTCAGCACCAGGCCCACAACCTCCACCATGCAGACAGCACGTGGTCTGACTCTGCTGGGTCCTAGTGTTCCCCCGCCCCACTCCAACAGGGAAGACCCATCAGTAGCAAAGATCCTAGAGGAGCAAGATAGACCACTCCTCCGAAATCCAATGGGCTGACGTGTAGTATGTGATGGAACGTCACGGCCGCCATTTGTTTATGCCTCCCGCTGTGCACTCCGCTCTATCGTCTGGTGTAATCAGTGTTGTAGGGAACAGTGTTTGATTTAGCGCATCTATCACATCACATATTTTAGTTAATATTATCGTCAATGTTTGCCCCCTCGTCCCCTATTTCCCTCCCATCTTTCCTCCCCAGCCGCCACCTTTGCGTAGTTTCCCTTGCATTGTATTGTGCAGTTTCCCTTCTATTGCTTTAACACACACTGTGCACAAAATTAAATTTAACTTATATATATATTCATATGAATGTGCGTGCCTGTGTGTGAGAGGAAAGTTAAGGGTCTGTCCCACCAGCGCGACCAAACGACCCTTGAAAAATCTTTCACTGTGCTGTAAAAATAAAAGTGACGACATATTTCTCTAGTTTCTTTCTTCAGATTACCTCTAATTTGTTTAGCAAACTTTTTCTTTCAATCTGTGTGTGTGTGTGTGTGTGTATATATTATATATATATATATATATATATATTATATATATTTATTTTTTCAATCTGTGTGTGTGTATGTATATATATACACATACATACATATACACACACACACACACACACACACACACACACACACACACAGATTGAAAAAAAATATATATATAAATCTTTCTTTTCAATCTCTGTGTGTGTGTATATATACATACATATACATACACACACACATTAAAAAAAAGATATATACACACACACACACAGCACTGCCTGCAAATAGATGTTTGGGTTTGGGTTGAAGTAAAAAGGCACTCTCTCTGTTCCCCCCCCCCCCCTCCCGCTCCTCCCACCCCCCCCCCCCCTCCCTCCCTCCCCCCACCTCCCTCCTCTCCCCCCCTCCCTCTCCTCACCCCCTCCCTCTCCTCTCCTCTCCTCTCCCCCCTCTCCTCTCCTCTCTCTCCCTCCTCCCCCCCCGCTCCTCTCTCTCCCTCCTCTCCCCCTCTCCTCTCTCCCACTCTCCTCTCCCCCCCCTCTCCTCTCCTCCCCCTCCCTCTCCTCTCTCATCCTCATCCCCTCTCCCCCCCCCTCTCCTCTCCCCCCTCTCCCCCTCCTCTCCTCCCCCCTCTCCTCCCCCCCATCTCCTCCCCACCCCCCTCCTCTCCCCCTCTCTCCTCCCCCCCCCCTCTCCTCCCCCCCCTCTCCTCCCCCCTCTCCTCTCCTCCCCCCTCTCCTCTCACCCCTCTCCTCTCCTCTCCTCTCCTCTTGGGGACTCAACTCGAAGGATTCAGATTCAGATTCAGATTCAGATTCAGATTCAGATTCAACTTTAATTGTCATTGTCCGTGTACAGTACAGAGACAACGAAATGCATTTAGCATCTCCCTGGAAGAGCGACATAGCATATGATTTGAATAAATATTTACATTAGCATATATACAGACATAGTGTTTTTCCTGTGGGAGGAGTGTCCGGGGGGGGGGTGATTGGCAGTCACCGAGGTACGTTGTTGAGTAGAGTGACACCCGCTGGGAAGAAGCTGTTCCTGGACCTGCTGGTCCGGCAACGGAGAGACCTGTAGCGCCTCCCGGATGGTAGGAGGGTAAACAGTCCATGGTTGGGGTGAGAGCAGTCCTTGGCGATGCTGAGCGCCCTCCGAAGACAACGCTTGCTTTGGACAGACTCAATGGAGGGGAGCGAGGAACCGGTGATGCGTTGAGCAATTTTCACCACCCTCTGCAATGCCTTCCGGTCGGAGACAGAGCAGTTGCCATACCATACTGTGATACAGTTGGTAAGGATGCTCTCGATGGTGCAGCGGTAGAAGTTCACCAGGATCTGAGGAGACAGATGGACCTTCTTCAGTCTCCTCAGGAAGAAGAGACGCTGGTGAGCCTTCTTGATCAGAGTTGAGGTATTGTGGGTCCAAGAGAGGTCATCGGAGATGTTAACACCCAGGAACCTGAAGCTAGAAACACGTTCCACCTCCGTCCCGTTAATGTGGATGGGGGTGTGCGTGCCGCCCCTGGACTTCCTGAAGTCTACAATGAGCTCCTTGGTCTTCTTGGAGTTAAGGGCCAGGTTGTTGTCAGCGCACCATGCTGCTAAGTGCTGGACCTCCTCCCTGTAGGCTGACTCATCGTTGTTGCTGATGAGGCCAATCACCGTTGTATCATCTGCATACTTAATGATGGTATTAGTACCATGTACAGGTGTGCAGTCATAGGTGAAGAGGGAGTAGAGGAGGGGGCTCAGCACACAGCCCTGTGGAACGCCGGTGTTCAGGGTGAGGGTTGAAGAGGTGTGCTTGTCTAACCTAACAGACTGTGGTCTGTTGGTTAGAAAGTCCAGTATCCAGTTGCAGAGGGAGGGATCGATGCCCAGGTTACCGAGTTTGGTGATCAGTTTAGATGGTATAATGGTGTTGAATGCTGAGCTGTAATCGATGAACAGCATTCTTACGTAAGTGTCTTTGTTGTCGAGGTGGGAGAGGGCGGAGTGAAGTGCCGTTGAGATGGCATCCTCCGTACTCCTGTTCTTGCGTTAGGCAAACTGATAGGGATCCAGTGTGGGGGATAGGCAGCTTTTGAGGTGTGCCAGGACCAGCCTCTCGAAGCACTTGGTGATGATGGGGGTAAATGCAACTGGGCGGAAGTCGTTGAGGCTTGCCGCAGTGGAGTGTTTTGGCACCGGCACGATGAAGGTGGTTTTAAGGCACGTGGGGACAACTGCTTGGGCAAGTGACAGGTTGAAGATGTCAGTCCAGACGTCTGTCAGCTGCGCAGCACAGGCCCTGAGCACGCGCCCTGGGATGCCGTCAGAGCCAGCAGCCTTACGTGCATTAATCCTACTCAGTGCCACGTATACGTCGTAGGGGGTGAGTGTGAGGGGTTGGTGATCGGCAGGGAGCACAGCCTTGATGGCTGTCTCTAGATTGTCCCTGTCAAAGCGGCCATAGAAGTGATTAAGCTCCTCAAGGAAGGAGGTGTCGCTGGATGTGGGGGTGGTGTTGGAGGGTCTATAGTCCGTGATGGCCTGGATGCCTTGCCACATGCATCGGGGGTCAGAGTTGTTGTTGAAGTGCTCCTCAATCCTGAGCTTATGGCAGTGCTTGGCCTTCTTGATGCCCCTCTTCAGGTTAGCCCTGGATGAGCTGTAGGCTCGAGCATCGCCTGACCTGAAAGCGGTGTCCCGTGCTTTCAGCAGTAGCCTGACCTCGCTGTTCATCCATGGCTTCTGATTCGGGAATATGGTCACCCGTTTGGGGGAGGTGACACTATTGATGGTGGAGTTTATAAAGTCCAGAATAGAGGATGTGTAGGAATCAATGTCCGTGTGGGAGTCAAGGGTGGCCTGGGCTGCAAACGCCTTCCAGTCAGTGTTTCCAAAACACTGCTGAAGTGTGAAGTCCGCTTCCTCTGACCAGACTTTAACTGTCCTCACAGTTGGTTTAACCCGTCTGATGTGTGGGGAGTACTTAGGGAGCAGGAACAATGAGACGTGATCAGACTGACCAAGGTGGGGGAGGGGGATGGCTTTGTAAGCTTCAGCCAAGTTGGTGTAGACTTTGTCCAGTGTCTTGTCTACTCTAGTGGGGAAGGAGACATGTTGGTGGAATTTGGGGAGTACAGTCTTCAGGTTGGAGTGATTGAAGTCACCCGCAACAATGAAGGCTGCCTAGGGGGTTGTGCGTCTGTTGATTGCTAATGGAAGTATGCAGCTCTTTCATTGCAAGCTTGGCATTAGCATCAGGAGGGATATAGGCTGCAGTCACAACAGTGGAGGTGAACTCTCTGGGCAGATAGAACGGTCTGCATCTAACCAAGAGGAACTCAAGGTTAGCTGAGCAGTGACTCTCGATGATGGTGGAGTCCGTGCACCATGCTTTATTTACATAAATGCACAGACCCCCACCTCTGGTCTTACCGGAGTCTAATGTCCTGTCCGCTCGGAGTAAATGACGCCCCGTTAGCTGGATGGCGCTGTCAGGAACGTCGGTGTTGAGCCAAGTTTCCGTGAAGATCAGGATGTTGCAGTCTTTGATCCAGTTGTGGGAGGTGATCCTTAGCCGGAGTTCGTCCATTTTGTTTGCCAGTGAGCGCACGTTGGCGAGGAAAGGGCTAGGAATCGCCACCCTGTGTGGGGCTAGCTCTAACCTGGCCTTTAACCCACCTCTGCGTCCCCGGCGGTGCTTTCGTATGCGTCGCCGTCTGTTGGTGCTTCTGGTCGGCCGAGCTGGCTTGGTGTGCGCTGGTGTTCTGCCGCTCCGTTGCTCCGCGTCTGCGTCTCCGTGGCTCCGCAGGCGTTCTACAGCCCCGCAGCTCTGCTGATGGTCTCGAGCCCCGGGGCTCACCTGGCGTTCTCCAGCCCAGCGGGTCGGGTGGCGGTCTCCAGCTCCGCGGGTCGGGTGAGCTCCACGGGTCGGGTGGCGTTCTCCAGCTCCGCGGGTCAGGTGAGCTCCACGGGTCGGGTGGCGTTCTCCAGCTCCGCGCGTCAGGTGAGCACCACGGGTCGGGTGGCGTTCTCAAGCTCCGCGGGTAATGTGAGCTCCACGGGTCGGGTGGCGTTCTCCAGCTCCGCGGGTCAGGTGAGCTCCACGGGTCGGGTGGCGTTCTCCAGCTCCGCGGGTCAGGTGAGCACGGGTCGGGTGGCGTTCTCCAGCTCCGCGCGTCAGGTGAGCACCACGGGTCGGGTGGCGTTCTCCAGCTCCGCGGGTCAGGTGAGCTCCACGGGTCGGGTGGTGTTTTCCAGCTCCGCGGGTCAGGTGGTGTTCTCCAGCTCCGCGGGTCAGGTGAGCTCCACGGGTCGGGTGGCGTACTCCAGCTCCACAAGTCGGGTGGCGTTCTCCAGCTCCGCGGCTCACCTGGCGGTCTCCAGTCGGGTGCTCTGTTGCTCTGATGAGCTCAGACGGAAGACGGAGATCACCCAAAAAGTTGTTGCAGCCACAGGAACCGAAGTCCAGAAGTTCCTGTCGGCTGTACGAAATGGATACAAGGGGAATCGTCGCTATTTTTCCCATTTTTGGGAGACACAGGACGTCGCGATGTGCCCGCGCCACCGCCATTTTAAAAAGGACATACATTTGTTTTAGATTATAATTCAGTAAATTTGTATAATGAGGTGGAAAATGATGGAAACATTTTCTTGTGTATTCTATCTGTGTCTGCACAAGATTGTTTACCGAAACTGCCTAGGGCACAAGTAATTGACAATCTATCACAGAACTTCCTGAACGACTAATCTTGCTTCGGTGTAACTTTCCACAGCTAAATGTTATTTCCTGACCATTTGTCTGGATGCTTTTTTGTCTAAATCAATGTGTAAAATAGATGTTTTTCTTCGGAGTCACGTGAGTGACTACGTGAAGAACCCGCTCAGCGCGCATGCGCGGCCATTAACGCCAGCAGTGCAACAGCGGCTGCAACGGGAGTTAGGTGCTCCCGCTACAGAAAGAAACGGACCGTCAGGTGAGTACCCTGAGGTCGGGTTTCCATTACAGGGGAGCCTTTTTCTGCTTGTGTTTTACAGGCAGAGAAAAAGGCTCTGGAACAAAACTGTCCCCCGTTCGAGGAGGAACGTTTTCCGTCGGGGAGGGGGGCAGCAACAGGCGGTAGGAGCGTTTACCCGGTGTTCCGCTATTCCCCGACACCGTGCCGAGCCCAGCCCGCTAGTACCTGAGCAGCGGGCTGGATGCATAGCCACCCAAAGAGACAGCCGGCAGGTGTTTTCCCGATTTCGGACGGGATGTCTGTCCACCCGCACGGGGGGAGAGAGAGCCGCCTGAGCCGCTGGAGTGGCTCTCGGAGCATGTGCCTGCGAGACGCGCTGCTTGAGGGGCGCTCTCACTTCTACAAGGCACAAAAGCTCTAGAAGAAGGCGGTAGGAACAATTACCGGGCGCTCCGCTATCCCCATCACCGCGCCGAGCCCAGTCCCGCTAGTGCCTGAGCTGTGGGCTGGATGTTTAGCCATCCGAAGAGGCATCCGGCCGGTGGCGTCCGATTCGTCGGACGGGGACATGTCTCCACCTAAACGGAGGAGAGACAGTCGCCTGAGCTGCATCCAACAGCTATTGGAGCAGCTCTAGCGGGATGCGCAGAAAGAGCGCTCTCGCGGAGGGAGATCAGGCACCCCCTGCACAGTGTTTCATGCACTGCCCTCTGCTCCCTCATTACTGGAGGCTAGCATTGGTGACCAGGGCTGGGCTGGTCTGGAACAGGGGCTGGCGGACGAGATCGGGAGTATGCAAGGGGTGCAGGAGCAGGAAGAGCTGCTGGGTGTGGTGGACCGCTATGTAGCAACCCCACGTGCTGGAAGACCGCAGGAACCGAAACTGGAGGCCAGCATAAATCAACACAGCACCAGAGAACTGTGAGGCCTCAGAGTGCTGACTGTGAACAGCCAAATCTGGGGGCACGTGGGGTCACACATTCGTAACTATGAACTCAAGTTACAGCGGATCCCAAGGCCCCTGACGTCGGCCATCACAGCCTTTGCTCGTTCTGTGGACAGCACGGACATGGATACCTGCCAGTGTACTGGCATTGATGTGCAACGCTCAATTTGAGATCAACAACTTCCGGTGGGAAATCATAAGACCTGCCCTCAATCCCAAATTTGCTGGGTTATGCAAAGCCCCAGCTGCAGAGACGGACGCTCTGTTATTCGGGAAGGACCTCACCAAAAAGGTAAGGGACATGGAAGAGGCATCGAAAACTTTCAGCCTCATGAGGGCAGGCCCCGGGACGAGCAAACCAAGACCTACAATACCCAAGCGGCAGCACCCCACGGCATCCACCAGTCGACGTCCTCAATATGGGACTGGTGAAAGCTCGGGGACCGCATTTATCCCCAAAGATCTTTTTTTGATCAGGGCCCAGAGCGGACCCCATGGAAAATGCGCCACCCCCCAACATCGCCAGCACGTCAGACAAACAAAGCCTTCAAGAACATGAGAAAACAGAAGACACCCCAATAACCATGGAGGTAGGTGGGTCTGGTTCCTGCCAGCATATAGAGTAAGGGTTCTTTACTGACAGGGGGGAGATTACACTTGTTCAAAGAAGCATGGGGTACTGCCACGAGTGACAACTATATACTCAACAGCATTAGTGGATACAATTCATGTCAGAAAAATCACCGCCAGTTCAACATTGGGCCCAAAGGGTATTTTCTCCCTCCGTCAAAGAGAAACGTGAGGGACAAGCTGAACTGGTGAGACTTATCACAAAGGGGGTCATCGAAAAGACCAAACATGAACCTTTGGGATTTGTATCGAATATTCACTAAAACCAAAAAAGATGGTGGATGCCGCATCATCATTGACTTAACATCATTAAATAAGTATATACATTTCAAAATGGAGACATTTGTTACTGCCAAACAACTGATTTCCAAAGGATACTTCATGGCAAGCATTGATCTCAAAGATGCTTACTATCTAGTACCCATACACAAGGATCATCGCAGATACCTAAAATTTATCTGGATGGGACAGGATGGCAGTACAAAGCATTGCCCAATGACCTAACTTCAGCCCCAAGATTATTCACCAAAATATTGAAACCAGCCATGGCAATACTAAGAAAACAAAAACATATTGTCATGGCATATCTGGATGATATTCTGATAGTAGGGGAAAACGATGGAATTGGCTGTGGCAGCAGTATCAGCTACAAAACAGCTCCTCGATACTCTGGGGTTCGTCCTACATCCAGATAAATCTAAGTTGAAGCCATCCACTATCATGGACTACCTGGGCTTCACAATTAACTCAGTCCATATGACTGTTACCTTGCCAAAGGCAAAAATGGTTGAAGTAGCACAATCATGCAACAATTTAATGGTCAACGTGCGACCAACTATTCGACAAGTAGCAAGAGTAATTGGGGAAATGGTAGCAGCATTTCCGGCTACACAATTCAGACCTTTGCACTATCAAAATTTGCTGAGAGCAAAGGTACAGGCACTAAAACGACATACAGGTCACTATGATCGTGTCATGAAATTACCCACTGAAGCAATATCAGAGCTACAGTGGTGGGCAGAAAACATTTGGCATAGTTTCAGCCCTATCATCATCACTAACCCTACTTTAGTTATTCAAACAGATGCCAGTGCTCAGGCTGGGGAGCGACTAACTCCATATCCAGCACAGGTGGTAGATGGACTAACCTAGAGTCATCATTACTACATACACTGGGCATTAACTATCTAGAGATGTTGGGCGCCTTTTATGGTTCAAAAGCATAAGTATCTAATATGCAGCACTTGCATGTTCGGTTACAAATTGATAATACTATGGGGGTGGCTTATATTAACCATATGGGCGGCATAAAATCGTTATCATGCGACAACATTGGTCAACATGATTTGGCAAGGGTGTGTCGAAAGACATATTTGGCTATCAGCTACTTACCTACCAGGTAAGTTAAACACCCATGCCATGAGAAAATTAAACTCCTGGGTTGCAGGTCTTGAACAGGCCTTACCTGGAACTAGGATTGTCCGAACAAACCATCACCACCATGTCGGAATCCCTTCGAACATCCAACAAGAGGCAGTACTTAACCAGCATCAAAAAATGGGAGAAGTACTGCCAGGAAACAGGGACAACGTACGCAACAACCAGCGCCAGGACAACAGGCGACGGGATCCCATCCACTGGTGGTAAAACTGATGAAGGGCATTTACAATATCAAGCCCAGGTATACCCATATTTGGGATATCAGTGTGGTCCTGACATACTTCAGGGAATGGCCACCAGCCAGATCCCTCGGCCTCGAGCAAGCTACGCTAAAGACGCTCATGTTGATGGCACTTGTATCCGCTCAGAGGGTCCAGTCACTACACAAGTTTAGGCTGGACAACATGGTGACCACCCCAGATCAGATCACATTCATCATACAGGGTCTGGTGAAACAAAGCAGGCCAGGAACAGCTAATCCAGTAGTGGTATTCCGGGCCTACCCCACCAGAGCCACGGTTGTGTGTCGTGACCCATCTACAACATTACATAGACACAACCCACAATATCAGAGGGAGTGAAAAAGCCTTATGGGTCAGCCACAAGAAACCTCATGGCCGGGTAACGAGCCAAACCATTTCAAGATGGCTCAAACAGGTACTGAAGGCTGCCGGAATAGATACTAATACATTTAAGTCTCATTCCACTAGGGCAGCATCTACGTCAACGGCCGAGAGAATGGACGTACCGGTTGACCATATTCTGAATACAGCAGGATGGTCAAGGGAAACGACATTCAGAATTTTATAACAAGCCGTTGACAAAACCTGATTTATTTGCAGAGAAAATATTACAAGCTGCAAATATTTAATTTAAGCCCGGGGGAGGGAGCAATTTATTTTGTTATTGTTAAAAAATACCTTTTTTGTTTCTTGAAAAAACAGATTCATTGGTTGATTACGATAACACTTCCTCCCTCAAGAACTTCGGCAGTGAGTGAAATAAAACTGTTACACGGTTTGAAATCACAGAGCTTTGAAGTCTTCACGTAGTCACTCACGTGACTCCGAAGTAAAATAGTAAGATTAAACGAGAACTTACCAGTTTGAAGTTAAATCTGTATTTTATGAGGAGTTACGATGAGGGATTACGTGCCCTCCGCTCCCACCCTCATTGTATGGATCAAACTAATAACTGATGTCTCCTTTTCTTTACTATGTTTACTTCAAATAACTGTGTCTACCTGTGATTCCACACCGCTGCTTGGAAGTATGCCGCGCATGCGCGCTGAGCGGGTTCTTCACGAAATCCCTCATCGTAACTCCTCATAAAATACAGATCAAACTTCAAACTGGTAAGTTCTCGTTTAATCTTACTAGTTTTCAGCATTAGCTCAGAGAGGACTCCCACAGACACTTGGGCTCTGTGTGACTCTCTCTCTCACAATAAAGTTTGTTCAGTTTCTACCTCCGTTTTTGTAATAGTCTTTGTTGGAAAATTTCTAACAGGCAGCTGATTTATTAAGTGACCTGAGCCAGCATCATAGCCCGGACAACCAGACTTCTAAACAGCTTCCCTCCACAGGCTGTGAGGCTGCTAAACAAGTGATTCCACATGATTTATTACTCAGTGCCAGTTTTTAAATTGTCAGTGCAAAAGCAGCAGAATCATGTGGAATTACTTGTTTAGCAGCCTCACAGCCTGGGACTTGTCACCCTTCATACAGCAAATCAAGAGGCAACTGCTTGGCTAAAGGACTTTGCATTCGCTAAATAAATAAATTAGACCTAAGACACTAGCTGGGCTGCCAACTCTCAGGCAGAGACAGACTGAGAGAGAGGGGAGGAAGAGACTGCAAGGCAGATGGGGCAGAGACCGAGATAGAGAGAGACAGGGAGAGAGGAGAGAGAGAGAAGGGGCAGAGAGAGACAGGGAGAGAGAGACAGGGAGAGAGAGAGATAGAAGGGGCAGAGAGAGATGGGGAGATAGAAGGGGGGAGAGAGAGGACCGGTGACATGTTAAAATGTACAGCCGCCCCATTCTGACAGCTGCCGAACCCGGCACCGCACCACTGCACCCTTCTTCACAGCGGCCCAGCGATGTCTCGGCTCTGACAGTTCAAGGGATCTAATCGGTAACTACACTAAGAGCAGCCCCGGGTCGCTGCGCTACCTGACTCGAATCTGAGGTTAAAATCTTGTGATGGGTCTGATGTGTCTCTCTCCCCATCTCTCTCTCTACCCCTTCTCTCTCTTCCTCTCTCTCCCCCTACGTATACACATACATATGCATACATACATATGCATACATTTATATGCATACATGGAGAGGGAGAAGGGGGGAGAGGGAGAGGGAGAAGGGGGGAGAGGGAGAAGGGGGGAGAGGGAGAAGGGGGGAGAGGGAGAAGGGGGGAGAGGGAGAAGGGAGGAGAGGGAGAAGGGAGGAAAGGGGAGAGGGAGAAGGGGGAAAGGGAGAGAGGGAGAAGGGGGAGAGGGAGAAGGGGGAAGAGGGAGAGGGAGAGTGGAAGGATAGGACATTATAATGGGCAGCCGTCCCATTCTGACCAAAGATGATAGAACAGAGTTGTATAATCTTTGGTTGCACCCTTCTTCACGGCGGGCTTGTGATCTTTGCTTGTGATGTCTCGACAATTCGAGGGACATAACGGGTAACAGCCGCCGCGTTCTCGGACTCGAATCTGAGCTCGAAAAATCTCATGGTCACTGTGTCCCGCGGGCCATATTTTGGAGACCAATCCCTTACAAGAACAAAACCAAAAATGTACAGAAGTGTTAAAATTGTCTTTATTATTGTGGTAAGTAAAGATCTATTAAAAATAAGTCTAATAACTTTCTAATGTACCGACAAACCTAGTTTCCCAATGGCCGTTGATGGGAGAACAGAAAATAACATTTTCACGACAGAATAATATCGACTGAAAATAATAATAATATGTTCTCACCTTTCTTTTTTATTGGGGAACCTAAAGAATGACAGGTCGGGTCGTCTACATTTACGATTAGAACAATTGATAGCAGAGCATTTAGATGAAGATTTAGATGAGGACACCATGACAGTGTGGGGGAAGCCCAATAAAATGCCCTATAAAATGGCATCGACAATCACACACGTCATACTATGCTTTTTTCGAGGAGTGGTCTTTCTTTTGAGGAGTATAATCTTTGATCAGTAGTGATGACTCTGCTGGGTCCTGGTGCACCCCCCCCCCCCCCCACAGGAAAGACCCATCAGTAGTGATGGGTCTTCCCCTTCCCCCTCTTTTAATCAGGTTACCCCAACATTCCCCGCTCAATTATGGATCACAATTTCTACGAATTACGACATATAAAACTATGTAGGCTCACACAAAATGTGAATGCTAGTCTTCACAAAATATATGCAAACATTTTCTGAGATTTCAGGAAATTCTTGGCCCCCCTCCTTTAGCTCCCGGCCCCCCTTTTGGACCCGGGTATGATGTACCCCCTGCACCCCCCTCTCATAGGCCCTGTTCTGAAATATTTCATGACACTGCGTCGATTGTAGTCATTTATCCAATTGTAGCACCTTGCCCTGATAACTTACTGCAAGATGAATGGGAATGAAATCAATTGTTGCAAACAGTCTAATTTAGTGTTTCAAGGATTATATTTCACACAACTGCAACTAACTAAAAACGAGTTAGTAATACACATGTTGCAATCTAACTTTTCTGATGTATTTCACAATGCTGCATCGATTGGAAGTGTTTACCTAATTGTAGCGCCTTGTCCTGAAAGGTTATTTCAAGACGAATGGGAATGAATACTGCTTGCTGCAAAAAAAGCTAATTCAGTGTTTCCAAAGCAGTCGATATTATTCATACAATGGCAATTAACTGAAATGTAGTTGGTGTTGTAAACAAAGTTTCCTGATGTATTTGATGTTGCTGCACCCTTTACTATGGTGTATTTGATTATAGCACCTCGCCCTGCAATGTTACTGCAAGATAAATGGAAATGAATGCTATTTGCTGAAAACAGACAAATTTAGTGTTTCAATAGCAATAGATTTATTTCACACTAGACCAAGTGGGACCCGTTGGGCCCTGTTCCCCCAAGGCAATATTCCACCAAACTGCGCAGTGCAGCTGAAGGGTTCCCATTGTGACGCCTGAAATCCCCGTTGTGACGCGAGTCAAGCAACCCTTCCCCAACTGCGCAGGCGTGGCCGGCAAGTGGTAGCGTGACTGCAAAGTTCAAAATGGCAATAACCTGTAAAATATGAGATCAATGTGAATGCATTTCACTCTCCCTCTTCAGTCCCCTATTCCCCTCCTCCATTATCCTCCCACTCCCCACCCTCCACCAACCCTCCTCTGCTTCCTCCCCTCACCCCCTCCCTCCCCTCCTCACTCTTCCCCCTACCCTTTTCTATCACCTCGCCATCCCTCTTCCTAACCCTATCCTCCCTCCTCCATTGCCCCTCATCCCCCAACACTCCATCCCCTCCTCTACACCCTTTCTCTTTTCTTTCCCCTCCCCTCCCACACTCACCTCTACTTTCTCCTACCCTCAGTCACTCCCTCATTCCCTCCATAACCCCCTCCTCTCCCTCTATCCCCCTGCTCCCCAATCCTCACCTCCCCCCTATCCCACCCCCACCCTCCCTCCTCACCTCCCCACTGCCCTCCTCTCCCTAGATCCCCCCTCCATCCCTACTCTCTCTCCTCATCTCCTCCACTTTCCCCTCTCTCTCCCTCCCTACCCTTCTCCTCTCCCTCTATCCCCCTGCTCCCCCACTCCTCACCACGCCCTATCCCACAATGAAAATCACAATGTTTTTTTAAATGAAACTTCCCCCCATCCCACCACCCCCACAACGAAAATCGCAATGTTTTTTATAAAAAATGAAATACTCAATGAAAATTGTGTTTTTTCTTTAAAATAACCTAAACACAATGTTAGCTGTTAATGAAAATTTGATTCAAACTGAGTTTTTGTGAAAATAGCAACTTTTTATGTAAATGAAATTCGGGATCCCATTGTGACGTTATTGCAAAGTGGCTGACGGGCAGGCAGGATTGTAGAGTCGGAGTCGTCGAGTCGGAGTCGTCGAGTCGGAGCAATTTTGGTGTTGCTGGAGTCAGAGTGGGTAAAGAAATTCCGACTCTGACTCCAACCTCAACATAAATTTCAGAAACTATGTAAATCGGAAAGAAATCCCACTTTTTAAACATACCGCACAATTTATTTCCACCTGAGAGAATGAGAAATCACTTCGCCGTTACCATCACCACCACCAGCTGATTTCCCTCCACCTGCTACTGAGTGAACATGTCCGGATAATTTCTGGATTCTAAACGTAAATTTAATCATTTATTTATGGGGAAATCTATTATAAATGAAAGATTAAGAATTTTCATGATTTACTGCAAAATAAATCGTCAGTGATCATTATTGCCTTCTCAACAGCAGTGAAGACTAGTATTGGTTAAGCGTCAAAGAATTTGGTCATTTTTCATCAATACAAACCATATTTTCTAATATCAGTGGGATGCTAGACACAATATTCTAGGTTAAAACATTTAACCTTTTAACTTAAAAGGTCAGTAAGGGGTTGGGTAATGAAGGAAAAGGTTTGGCAGGGCTGCCAACATTGGGTGAGAGTTGAGAGTGAGAAATTGCGAGGGAGCGTAGCGACCGAGGGGGGGAGGGTGTGGTAGGCTCCAGAGGCGGGGTTAAAACTCCATGGGGTGGGGACAGAGCGGTCGACGGACATAGAGCCGCCGGAGGTGAGGGTGGGAGGTGTGTGCCGTGCCTCAGGGAGGAAGGGGGAGGGGGGTTGGTGCTGGTAGTTTGATAGCCCTGCTTTAAACCAATCCCCTCTAGTGCCTTGGGATGACAGATGGCACAATGGGCTAAGTGTTCGGCTGGCGACCGGAAGGTAGCCGGTTCGAATCCCGCTTGGAGTGCATACTGTCGTTGTGTCCTTGGGCAAGACACTTCACCCACCTTTGCCTGTGTGTGAATGTGTGTGAATGTGTGTGAGTGATTGGTGGTGGTCGGAGGGGCCGTAGGCGCAGAATGGCAGCCACGCTTCCGTCAGTCTGTCCCAGGGCAGCTGTGGCTACAGAAGTAGCTTACCACCACCGAGTGTGACTGAGGAGTGAATTAATAATGCGATGTAAAGCGCCTTGAGTATTAGAAAGGCGCTATATAAATCCCATCCATTATTATTATTATTAGTGCCAAGCCAAACAGCTCATTGCATTTTCATTTAATTTCAATTGCCATTCCAATTTCAAGCACAGGCCAAGCCAAACAGCTCATTGCATTTTCATTTAATTTCCATTGCCATTGCAGTTTCAAGCACAGGGCAGGCCAAGCCAACCGGCTCATTGCATTTTCATTTCATTTCCATTGCAGTTTCAAGCACAGGGCAGGCCAAACAACTCATTTATTTTTCATTAAGGGTTAACAAATCATTAATTGCAAGTACATTGCAGACTCACAGTTCAGTTGATTCACAGCCTAGAATGAGATTCATGGCCTCTCCCTCGTGATCTTTCAGAGTGACTGAGTCATGTTCAAGCATCCGGGATTTTATAGTCCTGGCCCCCCGGAAGGGGCATTACCTTCATCGCGGTGATTGACAGGCGAGAGGATCTCAAGGTTTTTTTAAACACTCATAACTTTTTTATTTTTCATCGATGGCAAAAATCCTCAGAGCCTGCTCAGCGGAGTAGGACTGTGAGTAAGATGCCAACAAATCATAGCGATATATGGTAGTGTTTTTTCTAAAATCAATATACAGTGCAGACAGGAAATGGCCAAGATGAGACTTTTATTGATATAGATATATATACTAGTCCAAGTGGGACCCGTTGGGCCCCGTTCCCCCAACACAATATTCCACCATTCACCCATAGCCCTCAAATGTGCAGGTGCGGCTGTCGGGTTCTCGTTGTGACGCCTGAGATCCCCGTTGTGATGCGAGTCACCGCAAGCCTCCTCAACTGTTCCTCGCCATCCCTCTCCCTACCTCTATCCTCCTCCATCCCCCCTCATCCCGGCACTCCCTCCCCATCCTCTTCACCCTGCCTCTTCTTTCCCCACTTCTCCTCCCCTCCTCCCCTCCCTCCCTCCCTCACCTCTCCCTCCCTATACTTTCTATACTTTAATAGCGTTAATAAGTATCTGAGGGGCAACGTTTTCCACACAAAAGGTGATGGGTATTTAGAATGAGCTGCTGGAAGTGGTAATTGAAGCAGAAACTATAACGTTTAAAAGACAAAGAATAGGTGGCGTTTCCTATTCGTCACCTATTCCTTTTCTCCAGAGATGCTGTCTGACCCGCTAAGTTACTCCAGCTTTTTGTGTTTATCTTCGGTTTAAACCAGCATCTGCAGTTTCTTCCTACACATTTAAAAGACACCAGGGACGTGGATAGAAAAGGTTTAAAGGGATATAGGCCAAATGTTGGCAAGGGGACTTGTGTAGATGGGGCACTTTGGTCAGCATGGTCAAGTTGGGCCAAAGGGTCTCTTTCTGTGCTGCATAATCATAACTTTCCACCTGTGGAAAGTGCCTGGAGAAGTATCTTTAAGAAGGACCAATGTGTCTAAAGTAGTGAATCCTACAGGGTAACAGAATACATTACCATATAACAATTACAGCACGGAAACAGGCCATCTCGGCCCTACAAGTCCGTGCCGAACAACTTTTTTCCCTTAGTCCCACCTGCCTGCACTCATACCATAACCCTCCATTCCCTTCTCATCCATATGCCTATCCAATTTATTTTTAAATGATACCAACGAACCTGCCGCCACCACTTCCACTGGAAGCTCATTCCACACCGCTACCACTCTCTGAGTAAAGAAGTTCCCCCTCATGTTACCCCTAAACTTCTGTCCCTTAATTCTGAAGTCATGTCCTCTTGTTTGAATCTTCCCTATTCTCAAAGGGAAAAGCTTGATCACGTCAACTCTGTCTATCCTTCTCATCATTTTAAAGACCTCTATCAAGTCCCCCCTTAACCTTCTGCGCTCCAGAGAATAAAGACCTAACTTATTCAACCTATCTCTGTAACTTAGTTGTTGAAACCCAGGCAACATTCTAGTAAATCTCCTCTGTACTCTCTCTATTTTGTTGACATCCTTCCTATAATTGGGCGACCAAAATTGTACACCATACTCCAGATTTGGTCTCACCAATGCCTTGTACAATTTTAACATTACATTCCAGCTTCTATACTCAATGCTCTGATTTATAAAGGCTAGCATACCAAAAGCTTTCTTTACCACCCTATCTATATGAGATTCCACCTTCAAGGAACTATGCACGGTTATTCCCAGATCCCTCTGTTCAACTGTATTCTTCAATTCCCTACCATTTATCAAGTACGTCCTATTTTGATTTATCCTGCCAAGGTGCAACACCTCACATTTATCAGCATTAAACTCCATCTGCCATCTTTCAGCCCATTTTTCCAAATGGCCTAAATCACTCTGAAGACTTTGGAAATCTTCTTCATTATCCACAACACCCCCTATCTTGGTATCATCTGCATACTTACTAATCCAATTTACCACCCCTTCATCCAGATCATTGATGTACATGACAAACAACAAAGGACCCAACACAGATCCCTGAGGCACCCCACTAGTCACCTGCTTCCAACCCGACAAACAGCCATCCACCATTACCCTCTGGCTTCTCCCATTCAGCCACTGCTGAATCCATCTTGCTATTCCTGCATTTATACCCAACAGTTTAACCTTCTTAACCAACCTTCCATGAGGAACCTTGTCAAAGGCCTTACTAAAGTCCATATAGACAACATCCACTGCTTTACCCTCGTCAATTTCCCTAGTAACCTCTTCAAAAAATTCAAGAAGATTAGTCAAACATGACCTTCCAGGCACAAATCCATGTTGACTGTCCCTAATCAGACCCTGTTTATCCAGATGCTTATATATATTATCTCTAAGTATCTTTTCCATTAATTTGCCCACCACTGAAGTCAAACTAACAGGTCTATAATTGCTAGGTTTACTCTTAGAACCCTTTTTAAACAATGGAACAACATGCGCAGTACGCCAATCCTCGGGGACTATTCCCGTTTCTAATGACATTTGAAATATTTCTGTCATAGCCCCGGCTATTTCTACACTAACTTCCCTCAATGACCTAGGGAATATCCTGTCAGGACCTGGAGACTTATCCACTTTTATATTTTTCAAAAGTGTCAGTACTTCTTTTACTTTGAAACTCATAGTATCCATAACTACTCTACTAGTTTCCCTTACCTCACATAATTCAATATCCTTCTCCTTGGTGAATACCGAAGAAAATAAATTGTTCAATATCTCCCCCATCTCTTTTGGCTCTGCAGATAGCTGCCCACTCTGTTTCTCCAATGGACCAATTTTATCCCTCGTTATCCTTTTGCTATTAATATAGCTGTAGAAACCCTTTGGATTTACTTTCACCTTACTTGCCAAAGCAACCTCATATCTTCTTTTAGCTTTTCTAATTTCTTTCTTAAGATTCTTTTTACATTCCTTATACTCCACAAGCACCTCATTTACTTCATGCTGCCTATAATTATTGTAGATCTCCCTCTTTTTCCGAACAAGATGTCCAATTTCCCTTGAAAACCAGGGCTCTTTCCAATTTTTACTGTTTCCTTTCAACCGAACAGGAACATAAAGATTCTGTACTCTTAAAATTTCCCCTTTAAATGTCCACCATTTCTCTACTACATCTTTCCCATAAAACAAAATGTCCCAGTCCACTCCTTTTAAATCATCTCGCATCTCATCAAAGTTAGCCTTTCTCCAATCAAAAATCTCAACCCTAGGTCCAGTTCTGACCTCTCCATAATTATATTGAAACTAATGGTATTGTGATCACTGGTCCCGAAGTGCTCCCCAACACATACCTCCGCCTCCTGACCTGTCTCATTTCCTAACAGGAAGTCTAGCACTGCCCCTTCTCGAGTAGGTACCTCTATGTATTGCTGCAAAAAGCTAACCTGCGCACATTTTACAAACTCCAAACCATCCAGCCCATTTACAGAATGTGTTTCCCAGTCTATGTGTGGAAAGTTGAAATCTCCCACAATCACTACCTTGTGCTTACTACTAATATCTGCTATCTCCTTACATATTTGCTCTTCCAATTCTCGCTCCCCATTTGGCGGTCTATAATACACCCCTATAAGTGTTGCTACACCTTTCCCACTTCCCATAGATGAGCCCTCCAATCTATCCTGCCAAAGCACTGCTGTAATATCTTCCCTGACTAGCAATGCAACACCTCCACCTCTTGCCCCTCCAATTCTATCACACCTGAAGCAACGAAATCCTGGAATATTTAGTTTCCAATCACAGCCCTCCTGCAACCATGTTTCACTGATCACCACAACATCATACTTCCAGGTGTCAATCCAGACTCTAAGCTCATCCACCTTTCTTACAATGCTCCTAGCATTAAAATATGCACATTTAAGAAACCCCCCGTCTCTTCTTCTCTGTTTATTTCCTTTTTTTTCTTTCTCCTCTTGTGTCCGAGTGCTTCCCTTTTCTGCTTCCTGCCTCCCATTCTGTCTAATAGCTTTCTCTAATTGAGTCCCTCGCCCAACCATTCTAGTTTAAAGTCTCCCCAGTGACCTTTGCAAATTTCCCCGCCAGGATATTGGTCCCCCTCGGGTTCAAGTGCAACCCATCCTTTCTGTACAGGTCCCACCTTCCCCAAAAGAAGTCCCAATGATCCAGAAACTTGAATCCCTGCCCTCTGCACCAGTCTTTCAGCCACGCATTTATCCTCCACCTCGCTCCATTCCTACTCTCACTGTCGCGTGGTACAGGCAGTAATCCTGAGATTGTTACCTTTTTGGTCCTTTTCCTTAACTCTCCTCCCAACTCCCTAAATCCTCCCTTCAGGACCTCTTCACTTTTTTTACCTATGTCATTTGTACCAATATGTACCACGACCTCAGGCTCCTCTCCCTCTGATTTCAGGATATCTTGGATGCGTTGAGACACGTCCGAGACCTTGGCACCAGGGAGGCAGACCACCATCCTGGTCTCCCGACTGCGTCCACAGAAACGCCTATCCGACCCCCTAACAATAGAGTCCCCAATTACTATTGCCCTCTTCTTTTTTTCCCTACCTTTCGGAGCAACAGGGCCGGTCTCTGTGCTGGAGGCCCGTCCGCTGTTGCTACCCCCGGGTAGGCTGTCATCCTCATCCGTACTCAAACAGGAGTACTTATTTGCAAGGTGTACCGACATTGGAGTACTCCCTCGTTCCTGCCTCTGCCCCTTCCCCTTCCTTAGCGTGACCCACATGTCTCTCTCCCGTGGTTTTGGAGTGACCACCTCCCTATAACTGCCCTCTATGACCTCGTCACTCTCCCTGACCAGACAGAGGTCATCGAGCTGCTGCTCCAGGAACCTAATACGGTCCCTTAGGAGCCCCATCTCTCTGCACCTGGTGCAGATGTGGACGTCTGGAGGGCCATCCGCCACCATGACCTCCCACATCTGACATCCAGAACAGTACACTGCTCTGACTGTCATTCTCTCGCCTTACCCTGGATCCAATACCAGTATAATACAATAGAAACTGCTGGGAGAAATCAGCAGGTATCTGACACAAACAGCTGCTCCCTCTTGCCCTTTAAACTGCACCTTTATTATATAAACAAAAAGCACTGTACCTTTAGCCCACTGTACCCTTAGCTCACTGTACCTTTACTAATGCACTGTACCTTTAGCCCACTGTACCCTTGGCTCACTGTACCCTTGGCTCACTGTACCTTTACTAAAGCACTGTACCTTTAACCAGAAAGCAGAAATGCTAACCTGAGGTTGCACCCAATCAGCTGCTTCCTCTAGTCTGCTTCCGCCAATCAGCGGCTTCCACCAGAAACCCTCCCTATGGAGTGTGGAACGTTACGGGATTTGGTAAAAGCCCTGACCCTCCTCCACTGTCTCCAACGGTCCCGGGCCTCTGTGAAAGCAAGCCCCGCGCCCGATTTAAATACTCACCGCCCTGACCCTCCTCCACTGTCTCCAACGGTCCCGGGCCTCTGTGAAAGCAAGCCCCGCGCCCGATTTAAATACTCACCGCCCTGACCCTCCTCCACTGTCTCCAACGGTCCCGGGCCTCTGTGAAAGCAAGCCCCGCGCCCGATTTAAGTACTCACCGCCCTGACCCTCCTCCACTGTCTCCAACATTGACTACTTTCTTAATCCACAGGAACATCCCAGCTGCTTCAAAAACACACGTTACAAGAACTGTGTTCTCTCTGACTGTGCCTTTACCATGGGCATCAAAACATTATAAATAAACAGAAACAGACAGGGACATACAGGCAGCTCAAAGTATCAGGACTGACCAGACATAGCTTCAGTCACAACACTTTACCTGGGCTAACAAATTATTCTGAATAAAATGTCAAATTAGATTTACAAGTTAATGGAACAGCAATGGGAAGAAGTTTGCCCCAGCTTATGCCCCAACACTTAGCAGAATGTGAAGAGACAGTCTAGTCCTCAGACACTTCCAGCAGCATAGGATCCATGATTTGGAGGTTCTGGGTTGAAACCAACATGAATTGTTCACCCCTTCAGAAGAGAGCCGAGATTAAATGGATTTTGGCAATACAGATGCACACAAATTACCATTGGCAGAATGGGAAGTCTTATACCTAGTAGACATCTCAGGCCCGTACGAAGCTTTTCAAAAAGGGGGGTGGCATGACAGGATTACAAAAAACTTAATGTGAAATAATGTGCGTGCTGCGCACATCACGAGCATGAAGCATGAAGTCCCTCGATGCCAAGGTCCAGGGCCTGCTTAAGGGCCCTGAAAGCTCTGTGGTTTTAGATGCTTTCTGATCCATTCTGAGCCTTATTTTGGAGCATTTTTGCACCAAATTTATGACCAATATTTCAGAAATTAACAGGAATCTGAGAGGTAGCTTTTTCACACAAAGGGTGCTGGGTGTATGTAACAAGCTGCCAGAAGAGGTATTAAGGCTGGGACTATCCTAATGTTTAAGAGACCTTTGGACACGTACATGGATAGGACAGATTTAGATGGATATGGGCCAAACGCATGTGAGTGGGACTAGTTTAGATGGGACATGTCGGTCGGTGTGGGCCAGTTGGGCTGAAGGGCCTGTTTCCACACTGCATCATTCTATGACTAAAAAGTGAAGAAGAAAAATGCATGCAGTTTTGAAAGAGGAGTGAAATGTAAAGGCAGAGAGAGGTTTATGGGTGGAAAGGAAAGGAGGGGGGAGAGTGGGCGTGGGCAGATGGGTGAAGGGAAAATAGACACAAAGTGCTGGAGTAACTCAGTGGGTCAGGCAGCATCTGTGGAGAATATGAATAGGCAACCTTTCACAGAGTGCTGGAGTAACTCAGCGAGTCTGGCAGCATCTCTGGAGAACATGGATAGGTGACATGTCACAGAATGCTGGAGTAACTCAGTGAGTCAGGCAGCATCTCTGGAGAAAAGGTATAGATTATATTTCGGATCAAGACCGTTCTTCAGTAATATTCATGATGTGACATGCATAGACATTCCTGAATGTTACCCAAACCATCGTGAGCTACTTTGTTACTGTGCTTGCCCTCTCCTATAACATCTCTGCTGCCTTGGGTGATGCAGGATAGGAAACAAGCTTTGGGGCACGGTGTGAAGCTGTTGCCGTCTGTCCCAGCATGGTAAAAACCTGGATGGAGTGGATTTGGTGAGGGTGTTTCCACTAGTGGGAGAGTCTAGGACCAGTGGCCACAGTCTCAGAATTAAAAGACATTCCTTTAGGAAGGAGATGAGCAGGAATTTCTTAAGTCAGAGGGTGGTGAACTGTGGAATTCATTGCCACAGACAGCTGTGGAGGTCAAGTCAATGGACATTTTTCAGGAGGAGATTGATAGATTCTTGATTGATACGGGTGTCGGAGGTAATGGGGAGAAGGCAGGAGAATGGATTTGAGAGGGAAAGATAGATAGAGTCATAGAGTGATACAGTGTGGAAACAGGCCCTTCGGCCCAGCATGTCCCATCTGCACTAGTCCCATCTGCACTAGTCCCACCTGCCCACATTTGATCCATATCCCTCCGAATCTGTCCTATGCATGTACCTGTCTAACTGTTTCTTTAATGTTGTGATAGTCCCTGCTTCAACTACCCCCTCTGGCAGCTTGTTCCATACACCTACCACCCTTTGTGTGAAAAACATACCCCTCAGATTCCTATTAAATCTTTTGCCCTTCACCTTAAACTTATGTCCTCTGCTCCACGATTCACTTACTCTGGGCAAAAGACTCAACCATATCTATTCAAATCATGATTTTATAACCTCTATTAGATAATCCCTCATCCTCCTGTGCTCCATGAAATAGAGTCCCAGCCTATTCAACCTCTCCCTATTGCTCTGGCCCTTTAGACCTGGCAACATCCTGGTAAATCTTCACTGTACCCTTTCCAGTTTGATGTCATCTTTCCTATAACATGGTGCCCAGAACTGAATACAATACTCTGAATGCGGCCTCACCAACTTCTTACACAACTGCAGCATGACCTCCCAACTTCTATACTCAGGTTGACCTGCTGAGTTACTCCAGCACTCTGTGAAACGTCATAGAACAGGGCAAGATTAGTAAGATTGGTGATGATACAGAAGTGAGTGGTTTTGCAGATAGTGAAGATGGTTGTGAAAGATTGCAGCAGGATCTGGATCAATTAGTCAGGTGGGCAGAGGAATGGTTGATGGTTGCATGGTTCCTTGAAGGTCGTGTCGCGGGTATATCAGGTGGTCAAAAAGTATTTTGGCACTTTGGCCTTCATCGGTCAGAGTATTGAGTATAGAAGTTGGGAGATTTTTCCCTCTCAAACCCATTCTCCTCTGGTGTTGGGGTTACAGCCGCTGTGTTCAGATTCAGCCACTCCTGCCCGGCGACGGGAGAACGGAGAACTGGCCGTTTCCAAAGTGGAAACGCTGATTTTTTCCCGGAGGTTTCTGCTTTCTGCTGCTTATCTTAGACTGTGACTGTCTCTGGGAGAGTCTCAAGAGGGGTGCTGTTGTCTCTGCTCGAAAGAGGAAAGGTTGAGATGATACTAAAGTCTGGGAGGATGTGGCCCTGGTGTCGGAGAGGAGGATCTCAGTGGGGGAGACCCCACATACAGGTGGAACCGTGTCCAGGGTGAGACCGGACTCCTTTGAGTTGGATGGTGCATGGTGGAACTTCCACCCTGATTCCAATGCTTTTTCGCGGAGGTCTGAGGGTGGTGGTTCCCGCATTGATCGCATGTATATTTCCAGAGCGTATGTTTCCCGTGTCTCAGCAGCCTCAATGCGGCTCGGACCACTGTCTGGTGCATGTGGATTTTAATCCGGCGCGCTCTCGGGCTGGGTCCACGTACTGGCGCTTTAACAACCGGCTGCTGGAGGATCGGTGTTTCCGGGAGTCATTCAGTCAGTTTTGGGTGAAGTGGAGAGAGAGGCAGAGGCGCTTCTCTTCCCTTAGGCAGTGGTGGGATGTGGGGAAAGCTCACATCCGTCTGTTTTGTAAGGAATACACGTGGGGGTCGATGAGACGGCGGGATTCAGTGGAAGAGAGGCTTGAGAGGGAGCTACTGGACGCAGAGACTCGCCTGGGTAGGGTTGGTGATGACTCCTGCGAATAGGGAGAGTTTCAGGAGATGAAGGCTTGAGGTACCTGCAGCTTGAGAGGTCCCGAGGCACTTACGTGAGGTCGCGGGTCCAGATGCTGCACGATCTGGACCGGGCTTCGCCTTTCTTTTTCTCTCTGGAGAAACGGCGGGGAGCCCGCAAGCAGCTCAAAGAGCTGCTCACTGATGATGGCTCCTCTGTCACTGATCCGGAGAGGATCAGTGCCTTGGTCAGGTCCTTTTATGGGTCACTGTTCTCTGTGGATGGATTCAGCGGGGAGGCTCAGTGGGACCTGTGGGCGGGTCTACCGACTGTAGATAGGGAGGTGGCCATTCTTCTTGATGGCCCCTTATCACTGGAGGAGATAACTCGTGCCCTGCACCAGCTCAGGAGGGGTAAGTCCCCCGGGCTGGATGGGTTGACGGTAGAATTTGTTAGAGCTTTCTGGGATATCCTGGGGGGTAATTACATGTTGGTTCTGGGGGAGAGCATGGCGACCAGGGAGATGCCTCTCTCGTGGCATAGGGCAGTTGTCGTCTTGCTGCCCAAGAAGGGTGAACTTCACATGTTCAAGAACTAGCGCCCGGTCTCTCTCCTCTGTACAGAGTATAAGGTTTTTGCATGGGCGATGGCAAATCGCCTGGGCTCTGTGCTGTCTCAACTGACTCAGCCTGACCAGTCCTATACAGTCCCTGGCCGGTCCATTCAGGATAACATCCACCTGGTTAGGGACCTGATTCGTCTAGCCCAGGGTACTGGTTAGTCAGCTGCTTTTCTGTCTCTTGATCATTGAAGACTTATGACAGGGTAGATCATGACGACCTCTTCGGGACGTTGCACGCGTCCGGATTTGGACCGCATTTTGTGGCCCGGGTCTGGCTTTTGTACGCTGCAGTGGAGTGGCTTGTGAAGGTTAATGGATTGTTGTTGGCTCCCTTTTATTTTGGGAGGGGGGTCCGTAAGGGGTGCCCCATGTCGGGTCAGTTGTGCTCGGTCTGTGTGGAGCCGTTCCTGTGTCTTCGGAGGAGGAGGTTGACAGGCCTGGCCGTAGCTGGCCCGAGGGTGGAGGTGGTACTTTCGGCGTATGCCAATGATGCACTCCTTATGTTCACTGATCCTGGTGACCTGCGGAGGATGCGTGACTGCCAGGAGATTTTCTCGGCTGCATCTTCTGCCAGGATTAACTAGAGTAAGTGCTCTGGACTTCTAGTGGGTCAGTGGCAGGTAGACTCCCTGCCGGAGGAGATGACAATGTATGCGTGGAGCACCACGCACCTCCTCTATCTGGAGGTATACCTGAGCCCCACTGAGGATGCTTGGCCGGCAAACTGGCAGGAGTTGGAGATGAAAGTGGTTACCCGCCTGGGGCGCTGGTCAGACCTGCTTGGAGTTCTTTGCTTTCAGGGGAGTGTACTGGTCATAAACTGGCCAGCATTTTGTGTCTATCTTCCATTTTGTTTGATTAGATCAATATGCATTGTATTGTTTCTCTTCAGCATGTTAAGTATATGGCAAACTATTAGAAGTTTAAATCGTCATTCTGCGGAAAGTTTTTCACTCTAAGTATAGGAGTAAGGTCCTACTGCAGTTGCACAGGGCCCTGGTGAGACCACAACTGGAGTATTGTGTCCAGTTTTTATCTCTTAATTTGAGGAAGGACATTCTTGCGATTGAAGGAGGTCAGTGTAGGTTCACCAGATTAATTCCCAGGATGGCGGGATTGACATATGATGAAAGAATGGGTCGACTGGGCTTATATTCACTGAAATTTAGAAGGATGAGAAGGGATCTTATAAAAACATAAAATTCTTAAGCGATTGGACAGGCTAAATGCAGGAATTCTTTTCCTGATGATGGAGGAGTCCAGAACCAGGGATCCCAGTTTAAGAATAAGGTGTGGGCCATTTCGGACTGAGATGAGGAAAAGCTTTCTTCACCCAGTGTAGGGGTTTCGCGTTTCCCTTTACTCCACAAAAAGGATTCCCCTAGGTTCTAGACCTCGGAATTATGGTGGGATATGATAAAAAGGTTGAATTGACCAGAGTGTGCCGATGAGAGAAAACAGAAACCAAGATGGACTCAAAGCAAGTCTAAATTTACAGGCTTTATTAAACAATGAGAAATCGAATCTCACCAACACTACATAATACGTGGCTAAACTTATGCTTTAAACTAAGACTATGGACGGAAAACTATCGGGCACGTCGTAAAACTTACTTTAACACAATTTTATTTGCAAGCATACTTTTATCTTGACCTTTCTCCCCTCAACCTCCTATTTCGGGAACTTCACCAGGTCACCAGGATACTCACAGCTAAGTCGATGCAGGCCCACGAGCTGTCCAGCAGAGCAGGAAGAGCAGGAAGAGAGAGAGAGTTCTGGCTTGACTTCGACTTTTATACCTGAGCTTCCTTTGAAACCCCCAGGTGGTCCTCTGGATAAAAGGGGTTCTTTTGATGTTTCCCAGTTTCGATCTGGCATGAACAATAGGCTTCCGATGATAAGGGGTTTGCTGATGTCATGATCCCTCAGCCTGATCGTTATCATCTCCGATGGTGATTGTGCTTGCTGCTGGCCTGTTTACCAGCGTCTGCTGAGGCTTGGTTCCTTCCTTTGTGTATCCAAGAGAATCTCGTTATCTCCATCTCAGCCTTTCCTGTTCACACCGTTGTGTGATGTCCAAGTCCACAGGCCAGACGGGTTTGAAACTTGAAATTGATTCTTTCTGTGGATTGGGGTGGGGGGGGTGGGGGGGGGGGGTTTCCCGTTGCAGCCAGCAAATCTGTCTTTTAAAATATCCATGTCCTTATCCAAGTCCGGATTGCCCAATAACTTACATGCCCCTACGATACGTCCAGGCTTGCACGGACCGTGTCGATTGACAAAGTTAGTGGGCAATCCTCCAGCCTCAAGAGCTGTAAACACTCCTGGTGAGAAGGTGAAATTATGTACCCCGAAAGCCCCCTTAATCGCTAAACTAGGCCCTCGAAGCACATTAACTTACACTATACACCTTTTACTTTACATCAATCCCACAAACCATACAGTACCCTCACGACCATTCCCTGAAAATGCAGGGATTACAACTTATGTAGCTATACAAAACCTTATATCTAATTACGCTAACTACATCTACTTACACACAAACCAATGCTATATACAACGCCACCCGTCTCCGGGTGGCCAACTCATAACTGGTCCCCGTCACGCTGGGGCCACCCCTCTGGTGGGCCCTCCCGTGCAGGCCAGAACTCCTCCTGTCGAGGGGCCTGACTGCCCCTCACCTCCCTTTGCACTACGGGGTTTTGAGTTACCCCTACGTTCCCTGTGGAGACTGGGCTCCCTCCAGCTGCACTCCGTAGTGCCCTGTTTCGGCCACTCTCCTTCCCGGCCCTCCTGTGGCCGGCCCTAGCCCTAGGTTTAATTAGGGATGGGGACCACCTTACTGGGAGTTTAGTGACCCTGTCACTCCTACGTCTGACCGGGGGTTCCCACACCAGAGGTAATACCTCCATCTCCTCTGTTTCTGCTAGTTCTGCCTCTCTTAGGCAGTCTACGGTACCTGCCTGCGGAGGGCTGGAGTCAGCATCCTTCCCCGCTGCTTCCAGTCCTCGCCCTGGAACACAGCCGGCTACTTCAGGCTGACTACCTGTGGACTCGCCTGGCTCCCCATACGGTTTCCACATCAACCCGGGTCTGTTCTTGATCTTTACCCCCATACGGTCCCTCTATCTTCTCCTGCCTGCAAATGGCTGCTGAGGCAGCCTTTAAAATGGGGTCTTGTGCCTGGACCATGGTCAGGTCCGGGGCCAAAACCACTACTGCACTCTCCTTTTCTCGAGGCTGCTCCCTGGCTGCAGCTACCTGTCCTTCCTCATGGGGATCCCATGCTTTTCCACTCCTGGCTCCTTCTCTGGCCAAGCAATCCGCCCTCTGACTTCCCTTTCCCCGTGGCTCCCTTTTGGAATGGGCCTTCACCTTATGGATATATCTATCCCCGCCCTTCCCTACGGCTGCTACAATCCTCTCTAATAGTGGTTCAGTGGTCAGGGGCTTCCCGTCTGATGAGGTGTACCCTCGGCGGGACCAGATGGCCAAATATTCCGTGCAGGAATTGCATGTGAACATGCTGTCTGAACATATGGTGTATGGAGTGGGGAAACGCTCGGGATGGGTCACCACGTACATTACCGCCGCCAGCTCTGCCTGCTGGGCGCTTAACGTATGTGGGAGTTTAAGAGCTAGGGCTATCTCTGCCTCGGGGTCCCAGATCCCACAGCCCGTGAGCCGTATGCCCTCGGACACGAAACTGGACCCGTCCACGTATATTTCCCTACCCGTGGGATGTAACCCTGCTCTAAGCCCAAAGTCCACCTCCCATACCCCTTCCACCGAGCAATGGCGTGGCTCCCCTGGGTACACCAAATTGGCTGCGAGCTTGGGCTCACATAGCCTCTCAACCCGTAAGGCCATTTGGGAAAGGAGAAGGGTCCAGCGAGTGATCCTCGCACTGCTAACGGTCCCATCCTTAATCCGACCGTCCAGCAGCATCTGGGTTGGGGTATGGTGGGTCAGGAGGGTTATGGGGGACATTCTTATGAAGACCTGTACCTTCTTCACTGCCCAGTATGTGGCTAGCAGGTGCCGCTCACAGTTTGAATAGGACCTTTCTACCTCTGTGAGGACTCTGGAGGAATACACCACTGGCCTTAACTTGCCGTGCCGTTCCTGGAGGAGCACTGCGCTCAGGCCATCGCTGCTTGCGGATACCTCCAGGAAAAATTCCTCCCTGTAGTCAATGGCTCCCAGAGCTGGGGCCTTTTGCAGGTCCCGCTTCAAATGGACGAATGCCGACTCGCACTGCTCATCCCACTCCCACTCTACCCCTTTGCGTAGCAGCCGGTGCAGAGGTGTTGCGGTCGCGGCATAGTCCTCTATAAAGTCTCGGCAGTAGCCCGTGACTCCCAGAAATGATCTTACCCCCCCCACGTCCATTGGGACTGGGAGTTCCTGCACTGCCTGCCTTCTTGCTGTATCGATACCCCTTTCTCCGGCCCTAAGGGTCAGTCCCAAGAACTTTACCTCTTGTAACCCTATCTGTGCCTTCTTGGGATTTATTTTTAAACCGCTCTTACAGAGTAGCTCCAGCAGTTCATTTACTAGGGGCCCATGTTCCTCACTGGTGTCCGTGAATAGCAAAATATCGTCCACATACTGGACGATCTTGTGGGGCTCACTAAATTCCTTTAAACATTCCGCCATACATTGGTGGAAAATGCTGGGGCTATTGTGGAACCCTTGGGGAAGACAGTTCCACGTGTACTGCTGCCCCTTGAATGTGAAAGCAAATTTGTACTGGTCTTCCTTCCTGACCGGGATAGACCAGAAACCGTTCGAGATGTCTAGCACCGTAAATACAGATGCAGATGCTGGAATTTCTGCTAATAGGTCTGCTACAGCTGCCACAGTTGGTGCGCAAGCCGGAATATTCTTATTCAGGACCCTATAATCTACCGTGGCCCTCCAGGAATTGTCTGGCTTCCGTACAGGCCAGAGCGGTGAGTTCACGTGGGTGGCTATGGGCCTCAAAACGCCTTGCTTAACCAGTGAACTCAAGGCGACTTCTAAGTCAGCCTCCGCTTCTCGGGGAAAACTATACTGTTTCTGCGGTCGGGACATGGGATCCCCGTCTATCCTGACCTCTGTTCCTGTGACCCTTCCACAGTCGTGCTTGTGAGTAGCGAATGCGGCCAAATTTCGCTTAACATGGCCTCGATACTCTGTCGGGGTCTGCCTCACTAGGACCTCTAGATCGTACCCCTCTCTGGGATTCACGACACACAGAGCCCCTCTCTCTGATGCCCTCTCGATGACCATTAACTCCTTCTCTCTCTCAGCCCCTTCTCCTGCTATGCCCCACAAACAGTGGTTCCTCAGGTCCACCAGGACCTGGTGGGCCACTATAAAGTCGGCGCCTAGTATCCCCTTTCCCTCCTGCTCCCAACTCATCAGGATGAATTTCCACTGCGCCTGGAGTGCTCCTAATTGAATGGACAAGGGAACAGAGAAAAACCCCGTCTTCTCATTTCCCGTAAAACCGACAAGACTATAGGGTACCCCACTAGATAGAGGGGATGTACGGGGATTGTCCATGTGGACAATAGTACTGGAAGCACCTGTGTCCAGCAGGTAACTCCCGACCACATCCTGGACCTCCATCTTGACCCAGGGTCTCCCACATGGGCCATACTCTAATGGGCATAGGAATGTGGGCTGTTTCGCTGGCAGTCATAAAGGTGCCGGGGGTGCGGATATGGGCGTGCCCTGGCCTGTTGCCATGGCTACCTGTCCGGATCCTCCCGCCTTTGACTGCAAATAGGTAATTAGATCTCTTACATCTATTGTTACCTCCGGGGCTGGGTTGGCCGTTACCGGGGTCCTATCCCCCACTGCTCTACTTGGGTTTCTGCACTCCCTCTTGTAGTGCCCGGGCTTCCCACACCCATAGCACACCGGCCTCATCTCGGAAGAGGTCTGGCTGCCTTCCTGTTTCCACTGCCTCCTTTTGGGAGGTGCAGGTACTATTTTGTGCACCTTGCCCTTAGAGGGCTCCTCCTCACTTCTCACCCCATTGCGATACGCAAGGGTGAGCTTCCTGATCACCTCCGCCTCGTTAAGGTTTGGGTCAGCTGGGTCGAACCAGTGCTCGGCCTTTGCCCTAACTCGCGGGAGGCAATTCGCCACCAGAGTCTTCAGCCAGTGAGCTGTTCTCCCATCTAAATTCTGCCTATCTAAAGGCATCCCACACACTCCCTCATACACTGCCCACAGCCTGTCTGCGAACATGTCCGGGGACTCAGCTACCTGCTGCTTCGTCTCCCCCACCCTGGTGAAAGGACTACCCTGATTCAACCCCATGGCCTCCAGAACCGCTGTCTGTGCCGCTACCCATGTTTCAGGTCTTCCCCCTTCCCTGGAGGTCACCGCCTTGCATAGGTATGAATCTAGGGTCATCAGTAGCAGCTTTACCCGTTCTACCTCATCACAATCGTTTATGTCGGCTGCCTGCTGCACCTCCATAAAATGTAATGACGGGTCTCCTGCCCTGGTTAACTTGGGAACCTGAGCCACCATCCCCCTCAGCACATGTGCCCCATGGGGAATGATGATATCACTCTCTATGGGCCCCCTATCTGCCTGCCCTACCGGGGGACCATATTTCCTTTGCCGTGCCGGGCACATCTGCCCTACTCTGGGCTGTTGCCCCTTTACCCCTGGCTCTCCCACCATGATCGGTAACCCCACCACCTCGTGGTGTGCTACACATGGCGTGGAAGCCGCTAACTGAGGGTGCTCTCCCACCCCTCCTTGGGCCTGTCCCTCCCCGGACAACCCGAACCCCACCTGCCGACCCGGACCTATCCCCGGCGCCTCAGGAGGCGGTCTATTCCCCTTTGCCACTGGGGAATCATCTGCTGAGGGAAGCCCTCTGCCCCCGGGGGACCCCCCTGGTCCTACCAGGTGAACCCGTCCCCTAGTCTTGGACAGAGTCTCCTCCAGCTGCGCTATCCTCGCCTGGCAAGGCCCGTGATCACTATTGCCTAGCTCGCTACGGGCCACCCTGTATGCTGCTTGTATATCCTGGAACTTTCCCTCCAGCTCCCTGCACTTCTGTGTACTCTGAGCCAGGAGTTCCTGGGCGTTCCTTTCCCTCTCCTTTGCCTCTACCACCTGGCATTGGAGGAATTCCTGGGCATTTCTGTGGGACTCCCTCGCCTGCAAGATACACTGCCTGGCTTTACTGCATTCCTCAGATAGCCCTTCCCCTTCTCTAGCGCTTTCTTCAGCGCTGGCCCTAGCTTCTCTCAGTTGCTCTTCCAGTCTATCTACCTGTCTCTGCATTTTTGCTACCTGCTGTGATAGGCACGCTAGCCAAACTGCCTTTTCCTGCCCTTTATTATACAGTTTGCTTTCCGTCCATTGAGCTGCAGCTACTGCAGGCTGCTCTGCTCTCAACAGTGCTATCACCCATTGTTTGGTGAGATTGATCTTTTTAAACAGATAAGAGGAGATTCTCTCCTCCATCTTGCTACGTTCTCTCACCCCCTCTGACAAATCACATATCCCAAACCACCGAGGTCCTGCCGCGGTCGCCATTCTGTAGGGGTTTTGCGTTTCCCTTTACTCCACAAAAAGGATTCCCCTAGGTTCTAGACCTCGGAATTATGGTGGGATATGATAAAAAGGTTGAATTGACCAGAGTGTGCCGATGAGAGAAAACAGAAACCAAGATGGACTCAAAGCAAGTCTAAATTTACAGGCTTTATTAAACAATGAGAAATCGAATCTCACCAACACTACATAATACGTGGCTAAACTTATGCTTTAAACTAAGACTATGGACGGAAAACTATCGGGCACGTCGTAAAACTTACTTTAACACAATTTTATTTGCAAGCATACTTTTATCTTGACCTTTCTCCCCTCAACCTCCTATTTCGGGAACTTCACCAGGTCACCAGGATACTCACAGCTAAGTCGATGCAGGCCCACGAGCTGTCCAGCAGAGCAGGAAGAGCAGGAAGAGAGAGAGAGTTCTGGCTTGACTTCGACTTTTATACCTGAGCTTCCTTTGAAACCCCCAGGTGGTCCTCTGGATAAAAGGGGTTCTTTTGATGTTTCCCAGTTTCGATCTGGCATGAACAATAGGCTTCCGATGATAAGGGGTTTGCTGATGTCATGATCCCTCAGCCTGATCGTTATCATCCCCGATGGTGATTGTGCTTGTGCTGGCCTGTTTACCAGCGTCTGCTGAGGCTTGGTTCCTTCCTTTGTGTATCCAAGAGAATCTCGTTATCTCCGTCTCAGCCTTTCCTGTTCACACCGTTGTGTGATGTCCAAGTCCACAGGCCAGACGGGTTTGATTCTTTCTGTGGATTGGGGGGGTTTTTCCGTTGCAGCCAGCAAATTTGTCTTTTAAAATATCCATGTCCTTATCCAAGTCCGGTTGGCCCCAATAACTTACACCCAGAGAGTTGTGAATCTGTGGAATTCTCTGCCACAGAAGGCAGTGGAGGCATCTTCACTGGATGTTTTCAAGAGAGAATTAGATGTAGTTCTTAGGGCTAACAGGTTTAAACCATCCTGTTGAAAGAAGAAAGTTTTTTTTGCATCTTAACAGAAATAGCGTTCGTGCAAGAAACTCATATCTGTTGCTCAGACAGTTGCCGTCTCTTGTCAGGTTGGGTGGGGCAGGGGTGCCACTCTTCCTATCAGGCTAAAGCCAGAGGAGTTGCAATCCTTATCAGCCAGAACATTTCCTTTGAGCCACATAATGTGATCTCTGACAAGTTTGGTCAGTATGTAATTGTGACTGGAAAATTATACAATACACTGGTAGTTTTAGCCAACGTGTATGCCCCTAATGTAGATGATGTAGGTTTTTTCGAGTGGTTATTTTCATTACTTCCAGACCTGAACACATACTCTCTTATACTCGGTGGTGATTTCAATTGTTGTTTAGATCCTCTTTTAGACCGATCCTCTACTAACCCCCGTACAGGAAGTAAATCAGCTTGTTTCATCCAAGCCCTTCCCTCCCATTACAGTGTCTGCGATGTGTGGCGCTCTTTACATCCACAAGATAATGAATACTCATTTTTCTCACATGTCCATCATACGTATTCTAGAATTGACTATTTCTTTCTTGATAACCAACTGGTTCATTCCTGTGACTATGAGAGTATTGTCATTTCTGACCATGCCCCTGTTGCTCTGGCCTTGTCCCTTCCAGATCTCCCTCAAAAGAGTATGCAGTGGCAATTCAATTCAACTTTACTCTCGGATGATAAGTTTGTAGAGTTTATGGAAAGAGAGATAACCTTTTTTTTCCACTAATATATCCCCTGAAATCTCTAACCTGATCATATGGGATGCCCTTAAGGCTTACCTTAGGGGGCAGATAAGATCTTACACTGCTCAAATGACGCGGAAATCCAATAAAGAGCGTTTAGATCTTGCTCATCAAATTGGAGAAATTGACAAGCAATATGCACAAATTCAAAATCCAACTCTTTATAAAAGACGTTTGGAACTCAAAACCAAATTTGACCTACTCACTACTCACTCAATCGAACACATACTTAAAAAAAATAAAGCCATGTTTTATACATATGGAGATAAAACTGACAAATTACTTGCAAATCAACTTAAAGGTGCTAAAGCGAGACAGAATATTTCTAAATTTCGCACGCTTAATGGCCAGTTCACTTCGGATCACTTGCAAATTAATGATGCTTTCAGAGACTTTTATTCCCAGCTTTATACTTCAGAATCTCAACCGGATCATAAGATAATGCATGACTATCTGAGCAGGCTAAATATTCCCAAACTCTCATTAGATTTTAGGGAAATATTGGATGAATCCATATCACAGGCAGAAATCGCTTCAGCCATTTCCTCAATGCAATCAGGCAAATGTCCGGGCCCCGACGGCTTCCCGGCAGTTGATTCCAGCAGACTTCCTCCAGCAGTTTGGTTATAGACAATAGACAATAGGTGCAGGAGTAGACCATTCACTGTGATCATGGATGATCATCCACAATGAGTACCCCATTCCTGCCTTCTCCCCATATCCCTTGACGCCACTATCTTTAAGTGCCCTAAGAGTTCTGTCTAACTCATCTACATCTGTTTTTCACTGCAATTTCTGTGGCTTTGCCTAGTATGCTTTCCTGTGTATAGTTTTTTTTTAAATTTAGAGATGCAGCACGGAACCAGGCCCTTCGGCCAACCGAGTCCGCACCAACCAGCAATCCACGCACATAAACACCACCCTATACACACTAGGGGCAATTTATATTTATGCCAAGCCAATTAACCTATAAACCTGAACATCTTGGGAGTGTGGGAGGAGACTGAAGATCTCAGTGAAAACCCATGCGGTCACGGGGAGAACGTACAAAATCCGTAAAGACAGCACCTGTAGTCAGGATTGAACCCAGGTCTCTGGCGCTGTGAGGCAGCAACTCTACCGCTGCGCCACCTTGCTCCAAAAAAACTGATGAAGAAAGAAACTTAGGTCTCGACCGATCACTGTGGGCGTGGATGGTAACTGAACACACACAACTGTGTGGCATGGTGGCACAGCGGTAGAGTAGTTGCATCACAGCCCCAGAGACCCAGGTTCAATCATGACTATAGGTGCTGTCTGTACGGAGTTTCTACGTTCTCCCCATGACCTGCATGGGTTTTCTCCAGTTGCTCAAGTTTCCTCCCATACGACAGACGTACCGACTTGCAGGTTAATTGGCTTGGTATAATTGTAAATTGTCCCTCTTGTGTGTATTTGTAGTGTTAGTGTACAGGGTGATTGCTGATCAGCATGGACTCGGTGGGCCAAAGGGCCTGCTTCCGTGCTGTATCTCTAAACTAAACTAAATTGCGGTTCGGCACAAAATGCTGGAGTAACTCAGCGGGGCAGGCTGCATCACTGGAGAGAAGGAATGTTTTGGGTCGAGACCCTTCTTCAGAGTGACTTCTCCTTGGTTGGTGGGGGGTGCTGCAAGCTGGCGCCCTGTCAGCAGCGTTAGTTTTTTTTCAACTTTTTTAATTTTTTAGTATGTTTTAAAGTGTGCTTTTAATATCTCTTTGTGTGTCTTGTGTGGGGTGGGTGTTGTGGGGGGGGGGGGGGTAAAGGGGAAACAACTTCGGTCGCCTCCTCCATGGAGAGGCGACTTTTTCCAGGTCACCTCCCCCCGTGGCCTAACATCGAGGATCGGCACGGCCTTTCCCGGAGACGTGCCCGAGGCTTCAGCGGCGGGCGCAGCATGGACTCTCAGCATGGAGGGGGCAAGCCCTCACTGGGGCTAGCCGGAGGGGAGCGCTCCGTTTCGCTGGCCCGCTGCAGCCGGCAGCCTGAAGTCGTGGTCTGCAGAGTTCCAGCTGGTGCGGCGTCTGCAGCCCGGGATCCCTCGCTGGGGACCCGGGAGAAGAAGAAGCTCTGAATGCCGACCCGCGGCCTACTTCTACCGTGGGCCCGGCGTGGACTTACCATCAACCCTGGAGGGGAGCTTCGACCGCCGGCCCTGCAGTCTGCGGTGCTTCTGGCTGCGGCGCGGCCGGGACTTTAAATCTTCGACCGCTGGCCTGCGCCCTACACCAACCTAAAGCTGCGGTCTCCGGTGGGGAAGTGCCGACTCTGGACTTACCTGGACTTTTACCTGTCTGCACATATGGACGCCCACAGCGACGGCTGTGGAGGGTTGAGGTCCCGTCCACGGGGGAAAATGGAGGAGGACTGGCCAAATGTTGTGTTTTCCACCACAGTGATGAATGCTGTGGTGGATGTTTATGTTAAACTTTTATTGTGTATTGTGTGTTCTTTATCATTGTACCACTGCTGGCAAATTCATTTCACTTGCACTTTATGTGCAATGTGACGAATAAAACCGTATTGTATTGTATTCCTGACTTGATCTGTATTTTTCACACCTTACCCTTCCTTATCTCTGTGTCTCCCTCCCCCCTGACTCAGTCTGAAGAAGGGTCTCAACCTGAAACACCACCCATTCCTTCTCTCCAGAGATGCTCCCTGTCCCGCTGAGTTACTCCAGCATTTTGTGTCCATCTTCAGTGTTTACCAGCTTCCGCAGTTCCTTCCTACACAAATTAATCAAAAGGATATATAAACAGAGAAAATAACTGCAGGAGTAGGTCATTCGGCCCTTTGAGACAGCATCACCATTCAATATGATCATGGCTGATCAACCAAAATCATTATCCCGATCCTGCTTTCTCCCTATATCCCTAGATTGCGTTAGCCCAAAGAGCTAAATCTAACTCTCAGAAGATAGACACAAAAAGCTGCAGTAACTCAGTGGGACAGGCAGCATCTCTGGAGGGAAGGAATGGGTGATGTTTCGGGTCAAGACCCTTCTTCTAACTCTCTCTTGAAAACATCCAGTGAATTAGCCTCCACTGCCTTCTGTGCCAGAGAATTCCACAGATTCACAACTCTCTGGGTGAAAAGGGTTTTCCTCATCTCGGTGACACTCAGAATAGTGGCACTAGTCAGAAAACTGGGGGTGGGACGTGGAGAGAGAGGCAAAGCAAGGGTTACTTAAAGTGGGAAAACCTATATTTGCATGCCTGCTTGCTGCTTGTGGTGTGTACAGCTCGTGTTTGTGGTCTCGTATTGCGTGCATGACTGATGATTGTTTCCACACATTAAGACCGAAAGTAAAAATGTATTTTCGCGGAATTGATGCGGAATCCCGGTGTGGAGATCTCTGAAGAATAAATCTGCAGATATCGCCGCTGGCGTTGGAGTGGATTATTGTGTTTGCTGAAAGGAGTCTCGGTACATCTAATCTAGCGCTGGGGGTTGTGGCTGGTCCAGTGAGGTTCTGTGTCGGGGAGGAGCTCCAAACAAGACCCATCGTCCCATCGCCAACGCTGCAATCCCTTTACAGCTGCAGACGGTCGCTACTTCGATCGGTGAGCGATGCAGGTTCGTCTCCCTGGAATGGACAAGAAACGAAACATGCGGGAATCTTCAGCCAAAAGGTCTCGACCCTAAACGGCAGGTTAGCGGGTGTTGGCAAGTTGGGCCGAAGGGCCTGTTTCCATGCTCATGTATCAGTGTCTCTGTACAGTGGGGGTGTGTATCCAGCTCTGTGTGTTGCTGTTTTCGTGCTAAAGGCGGGGAGGGTTTTCCTCTGGCACTAACAATGGACCTATGTCTCAGTGTACAGTAACTCCACGGGGACATGATCAGAACTTTGCACCATAATTAGCAGCACATTTTTAGTTTGGTTTAGACATACAGCGCGGAAACGGGCTCTTCGACCCGCCAACCAGTGATCACCCCGCATTATCCTGCACACGCTGGGGACAATTTGCAATTTTTACCGAAGCCAATTAACGTACAAACCCGCATGTCTTTGGAGTGTGGGAGGAAACCACGGCACCCGGAGAAAACCCACGCAGCTCACAGGGAGAACGTGTAAACTCCGTACAGACAGCACTTGTAGACGGGATCGAACCCCGGTCCGCAACTCTACCGCTGCACCACTGTGTAATGCCGCATCACACCCGCCCCCCCCCCCCCCCACACCACCTTCTCCACCCCCCCACACCCCCCACACCACCCTCTCCCCCACACACCACCCTCTCCCCCCCACACCACCTCCTCCCCCCCCCACACCACCACCTCCCCCCACCCTCTCCCCCCACACCATCCTCTCCCCCCCAGATCACCTCCTGCCCCCCCACACCACCCCCTGATCCTCCCCCACCACCCCATCCACTTCACCCCCCTCTCCTACACCCGCCCTCTCCTACACCCCCCTCTCCTAACCCCCCCTCTCTTGCACCCCCCCTCGCCTGCACTTCCCCCTCCCGTGCACCCCCCTCCCCTCCCCTACAAACCCCTTCCCTGCACCCTTCCCTCCCCTACACCCCATCCTTTACACCCCCCCTCTCCCACACCCCCGTCCCCTACACCCTCCCCTCCCCTGCACCCCCCGTCCCCTACATCCCCCCCTCCCCTACACCCCCCCCTCCCCCACATCCCCATCCCCTACATCGCCCCCTCGCCTACACCCCCGCCACCTACACGCCCCCTCCCTACATCCCCATTCCCTTACACCCCCATCCCTTACATCCCCCCTCACCTACACCCTCCCCTCCCCCACAGTCCCCTCCCCCACACTCCCCTCTATCACACACACCCCTCCACCCCTCACACACATCCCTCCCCCCTCCCACACACACCCCTCCCACACAACCCCCCCTACCCCCACCACCCCCTACCTCCACCACCCCCTACCCCACCACCCCCCTGAGTCCAGAGGTCCACAAGACGTGAGTGACTGAACTGTGAGTCCGCAAGCCGTGAGTGACTGAACTGTGAGTCCGCAAGCCGTGGCTGAGTGAACTGTGAGTCCGCAAGCTGTGGCTGAGTGAACTGTGAGTCCGCATGCCGACCCACTCCCCGGCTACAGAACGCAACAAGAGACGCAACAAGAAAGAATGGACTGAATAAATCTCCTCTTTAATATTTAAATTGTTGTTATATTTTAAGAATTATTCACATTTTAAATCTTAATAAATCCCTTTACTACTTGCCATGCCCGTCAGCTGCACCTGCTCAGTAATACCTGCATGTTCTACATCACAATGGAAACCCAATGGCAGGGAATGGCAGCGCCGCCGGAGAGCCGCTGAGAGTGGATGGGGATTTGAGGGGGAAATGGAGTGAGTGCATGGCGAGGGGTGGAGTGGAGGGGGTGAGAGGAGCAGGGGGGATCAGGGGCATCACAACGGGAACCCGTCAGCCACGCCTGCACAGTTGGGGGCTATGCGCGAGTGGTGGAATATTGTAATTGGTGAAGAGGTGGAATATAGCAATGGGGGACCAGCCCTCCCATGTGAGAATGGGACCCAATGGGTCCCACTCAGTCTAGTATATAACTAACACTCTGATCTTGGTATCTTCTGGTTTGGGTGGTTTTTCTATTTGCGCAAAAATGGTACATGATAGCGCTACGATTTTTGCCACCTTACTCACCATTCTCCTGTGCTGCAAGTGTAACAAGTTTTGTTCCGATCAATGGCATATTTAAAAAGTTATTAAGGTTTAAAAACCGTTCAAAAACCGCGCATGCGCAGATTGGTCTCATTTCCTGTCCGTCACCGCCAAGTTCCTGCACTATTACCGCACTGATTGGCCGCGTCCGTTGTCAATCACTGGGGAGGGGGAGGGCCGCGAAAGTCTTCCCGGCGAGCGGCATCTGACTGCGGTGCTGAAGCTGGAGCGAGGACTGGGGGCAGCGCAGTTCCGGCTCCACATAGCGGGCCTCGGCCTCTCACTCCCCCTCCCCACAGTGTATTGGAGAGAGCACCAGTCCTCCTGCTGTTTATTGCCATCATGTCTGTGCCCGCAGTTCATGTCTGCAGCTGCGGGGGTAATCTCAATGGTAAGGATCTCTCTGGGAGTGTAAGGCTGGGGGAAGATGGGTGAATTGTTGACTCCTGCAGCCTGCCCTGCTTTTTCAAGCTTCCACAGTAACCTGTCCCTGCAGCACCGTCGATCCACACCAGAACCCACCCCTGGGCATGTACACAGCCTGGTCAACTGGGAAGAGAGAGCGAGAGAGAGACAGGGAGAGAGAGACAGGGAAAGAGAGAAAATGAGAGACAGAGAGAGAAAGAGAGTTTATGTACAAGGACATATCTATCCATGCACTGTATACTTGTATTTATACTTATGCTTCTTAAATATGTATGTCATGTTTTATACTTTGGCAATATAACAATGTATTTTTTATCATGCCAATAAAGTTTTTTAATTGAAATTGAATGAGAGAGAGAGAGAGAGAGAGAGAGACAGAGACAGATAGAGAAAGAGAGACACAGAGAGAGGGAGAGAGAGAGAGAGAGAGAGAGAGAGAGAGAAACAGAGAGAAACAGAGAGAAACAGAGAGAGAGAGAGACAGAGAGAGAGAGAGAGAGAGAGAGAGAGAGAGAGAAACAGAGAGAGAGAAACAGAGACAGAGAGAAACAGAGAGAGACAGAGTGAGAGACAGAGAGAGAGATGTCATGTTTTATACTTTGGCAATATAACAATGTCTTTTTTAGCAATGATTGTGAATGAACTTTCTGAATGGGCTGAACTTACTGGAGGTGCTGGTGTTTTAATATTTTCAAAGAAGTGAGTTAGACTGGCCTCATTATTCTTTCAGTCAAAACAAGAAACTATTCTTAAAACAAACGCATGCAATAAAAATGGCCCAGGCCATTTTAATGTGGTACAAAATACACAGATAAAATGACAGAAAAAACAATCTGCAGAGATATGGTGTTTGGTAGAAATGGCGTGGACATGGCTCAAAGCTCAAACTGCCCCTCAGTCTGGCTTGAGAATAACTAATTCACTCAAAAAGAGCCACTGTTGTGGGTGAAGGATAGTTGCACTGATGCAGAGAGAAATGTTTTTAAGACCTGGAAATGCATGATACCGAAACAAGGTCCCTGATAGGAAAATTATTCAGTAATCCTGTACTGGCATTCCTCTGCTTGATGAGTTTAGTCACAAGAGTCTTTACATATAATAAGTTTGTGATGGACTCTCTATTTCCACTTTCCCTTCCACATGTGTATTAGTATTCATTTACAAGTCTTACATCAAGCCAATACTACCATCATTTCACATTTCATAATGGCCGAAGAGGGTCTGAGTCTAAGCTAACGCTCAGATTCCCCATTCCCAATGTGCTGGCAAATAATCTATGCCCATATGTGCATTCAGTCTCACCCCTCTACGGATTTCCCTGTAACCTATTTCCCTCGAAAACCCATCAACTCCATTCTGATTCTCCTACCACCCACCTAACCCAGTAGTAATTAACCAATTAACTTACTAATCTTTGGGATGTGGAAGGAAACCAGAGCACCCAGTGAAAACCCAGGCCATCATGCAGAGAACGTGCAAACTCCACAGAGACAGCACCAAGTGTCTGATAAGGAACAAACCTGGGTCGCTGGAGTTGTGAGGCAGTCAGATCTACATGCTCTTTTCATCCTTTCCCAATCCAGATCTTACCAAAGAAATAAGACACTTCCTTCAAAATATAACTTAATATTTTTGGGGAATCATTTTCTTATCTGCTACTGTACTATGGTAAGAAATGTAAATACAATTACAAATAGTTCTAGTAGACTTCTAGGGAGCTAATTTGTGTGATAAGGATCATAAGCCTAAGCTATATTCGTAAAGGAAATCTCATAATTTATTGCCGTATAATATCAGCTGCATTATGTAGATAAAGTAGACGTGTTCCGAGCTAGCTAGTTAAAAACAGGGTTTCGGATTCCAGAACGAGCATGATCAGTTTTCAGCTTCCTATTGAGAATGACTGACGTGATAAAAAAGGAAATGCTCATCGCCCCGAGAATAACAATTCCAGAAACTAATGCACTTGTCGCAGAGTTGAAATGAAAGGCAGATTTTCCCATGTATCCTATAAAGAAAATTAAAAACATGTCAGATTTGTTCAATATTTTTCAAAATATTTGCTATTCTAATAGTAAAGTAAATTGTGATGTTTAACCTTCTACAGATGTACCCTGGAAAACATACTGTCAGATTGCATCACAGCTTGATTTGGGAACAGGTCTGCCCAAGACCACAATAAATAGTAGAGAGTTGGAGATGTAGCCCAGCCCAGCAAGCACACCAGATTTTCCACTATTAGAAACATAAAAACATAGAAAATATGTGCAGGAGGAGGCTATTCGGCCCTTCGAGCCAGCACCGCCATTCATTGTGATCATGGCTGATCGTCCCCTATCAATAATCCGTGCCTGCCTTCTCCCCATATCCCTTGACTCCACTAGCCCCTAAAGCTCTATCTAACTCTCTCTTAAATCCATCCAGTGACTTGGCCTCCACTGCCCTCTGTGGCAGGGAATTCCATAAATTCACAACTCTCTGGGTGAAAATGTTTTTTCTCACCTCAGTCTTAAATGACCTCCCCTTTATTCTAAGACTGTGGCCCCTGGTTCTGGACTCACCCAACATTGGGAACATTTTTCCTGCATCTAGCTTGTCCAGTCCTTTTATAATTTTACATGTTTCTATAAGATCCCCCTCATCTTTCTAAACTCCAGTGAATATAAGCCTAGTCTTTTCAATCTTTCCTCATATGACTGTCCCGCCATCCCAGGGATCAATCTCGTGACTCCATCTATAGTTCATGCTGCCTCAGAAAAGCACCCAACATAATCAAAGGCTTGTCCCGCCCCAGTCATTCCTTCTTCTCCCTGCTCCCATCAGGCAGAAGATACAGAAGCTTGAAAGCGTGCACCATCAGACTCAGGAACAACTGCTTCCCTTCTAAAATCATGCTTCCGAATCATGTGGTCTACCATAAGCAAGGGAACTGTCCGATTCACTTCTACCCCACTGTGGATTTCATATTTTGCCCATGGAACTGAAGTGCTACAATACTGAAAACTATATTCGGTACTGTATCTTCCCCTTTGCTCAACCTATTGTGCCTAGTCCAATGACGTACATGTTTGTAGCTTCTTTAAATTGTCTCTAGTGTGTAGGATAGTGCTGGTAGATGGGGTGATATCTGGTCTGCCTAGAGTCGGTGGGCTGATGGGCCCATTTCCACACTGTATCTCTAAAATCCAAAATCTATTGTACTTGAGTTTGACTTGATTGCATTTACAGTATGTACAGTGTTATCTGATCTGATTGGACAGCATGCAAACAAAGCTTTTCACTGTACCTTGTTACATATGACAATAATAAACCTAAACTAGGATTCTACTTCGGTTTTAAGGCCATTCTACTGTTTTCAATACACAACCTTATACTTTATAGTTTACACTAATTTGACTTGGAGGTGGACGTAGAGTAAAAAACAGGAAAGTAGACTATTATCTGAATGGTGGCCGATTAGGAAAAGGGGAGATGCAACGAGACCTGGGTGTCATGGTACACCAGTCATTGAAAGTAGGCATGCAGGTGCAGCAGGCAGTGAAGAAAGCAAATGGTATGTTAGCATTCATAGCAAAAGGATTTGAGTATAAGAGCAGGGAGGTTCTACTACTAAGGGTCTTGGTGAGACCACACCTGGAGTATTGCGTACAGTTTTGGTCTCCTAATCTGAGGAAAGACATTCTTGCCATAGAGGGAGTACAGAGAAGGTTCACCAGACTGATTCCTGGGATGGCAGGACTTTCATATGAAGAAAGACTGGATAGACTCGGCTTGTACCCGCTGGAATTCAGAAGATTGAGGGGGGATCTTATAGAAACTTACAAAATTCTTAAGGGGTTGGACAGGCTAGATGCAGGAAGATTATTCCCGATGTTGGGGAAGTCCAGAACTAGGGGTCACATTTTAAGGATAAGAGGGAAGTCTTTTAGGACCGAGATGAGAAAATTATTTTTTACACAGAGAGTGGTGAATCTGTGGAATTTTACTTCGGAGTCACGTGAGTGGGAGATTACGATATTATTTGGATGCATGGAATAAGTTAGCTGCCGACACTTATATTCTAAGCAGTATCCAGGGTTATACCATAGAATTTATACAAAAACATAACCCTCCATTCAGCATGTACCGAACCGAATGTTCGTGCTCACAGGCATAGAAAAATCTAAAGCACATGCTGAATTACAGCGGCTATATAAAAAAGGAGTAATTGAGAAAACCCAACACGAATCACAGGAATTCGTGTCCAACATCTTTATAAAAAACAAGATAGATGGTGGTTGCCGCATCATCATCGATTTGACTACTTTGAATACCTTTGTACAATATATTCATTTCAAGTTACTGCTGAGCAATTGATTTCCGAAGGCTACTACATGGCAAGCATACTACATGGCAAGCATCGTTTTAAAAGATGCTTACTATACAGTACCCACAAGAGGTGACCACAGATGTTATTTAAAATTCAACTGGATGGGTCAGCGCTGACAATACAGGGCACTACCTAATGGTCTAACATCAGCCCCCAGGCTGTTCACAAAAATTTTGAAACCAGCCCTAGCGTTACTGCGGAAACAAAAACACATGGTAATGGCATATCTAGATGACATACTTATTGTTGGCAAAACTTTGGAATTGGTTAAACAAGCGGTAACAGCCACAAAACAATTGTTTGAAAAACTGGGGTTTATCATCCATCCAGTTAAGTCTAAATTAACGCCTTCAACAAAAATGGATTATGTGGGGTTCACCATTAACTCAGTTCTCATGTCAGTGACTTTGCTGAAAGAAAAGGTTACAGCCTTAATAGAGGCTTGTAACGAAATCATTGACATCACCAAACCATCCATTAGACTGGTAGCTAGAATAATTGGGAAGATAGTGGCTGCATTTCCAGCCACACAATTCGGACCTTTACACTATCGAAATTTACAGAGAGCCAAAATAAGAGCACTCAAAATTAATGGTGGCCATTTTGACAGACCAATGAAGCTACCAACAGAGGCCATAATGGAACTAAAATGGTGGGAATATGCCATCAGGTATTGTTCCAATCCAATAATTATCAGCAACCCGTCTATGGTACTACAAACTGATGCCAGTGCACTTGGTTGGGGTGCTACCAATTCCATCTCCAGCTGTAACAAATCGACATCATGTGACAATCTGGCCAACACAATTTGGCAATGGTGTATCCAGAGAGATATTTGGATATCAGCTACCTACTTACCAGGTAAACTAAATTTAGTGGCAGACACCAGGTCACGCAAATTCAATGAAAACACTGAATGGATGTTGGATAAAAATGTATTTGCTGAAATTACAGCATGGTATGGAACACCAGATATCGATCTTTTCGCATCCAGGCTCAATCACTAGTTATCAAATTATGTTTCATGGGAACCAGACCTGGGGCATTGGCAACAGATGCATTTTCGCTGCATTGGGGGAAATTGTGTATTTATGCATTCCCTCCTTTCTGCCTCATCAGTCGGGTATTAAGGAAAATACAGCAAGACTCTGCGTCTGGTATTTTGATAGTACCCGATTGGCCTACTCAACCATGGTTCCCGGTGATACTAGACATGGTATTAGAACCATGCATCACCATCCATCATAGACCTAATTTACTGGTCCATCCGGTAACAAAGGAAAGATCATCCACAGATCTATGAACATCCCGTCTGTTCTGGAATTCCTGGCAAGCCTCCATTACGATGAGAGGCTCAGTCATAGTGCCATCAACTGCGCCAGACGTGCTCTGTCAACATACCTGTGGCAAGGAACAGAGCGGCATTCTGTTGGGACACACCCTGGTAACCAAACTCATGAGGGGCATTTTAATGTTAATCCCCCAAGAACCAGGTACTTCCAAATATGGGATGTGAGCATTGCAATGTTGGAGCCCCACAGGGAACGGTTCTGGCCCCGTTCCTCTTCACCCTGTATACAGCAGACTTTAACTATAAGTCTGACACATGCCACGTACAGAAATATTCAGATGATACAGCGATTGTGGCATGTGTAAGGAACGGGCAGGAGGAGGAATACAGGAACTTGACCAGTGTCTTTTGTGCCTGGAGTGAAGAGAACTGTCTCATCCTGAACACAACTAAGACTAAAGAGATGGTGGTTAACTTTGGCATGTCCAATCTCCCCCTTCAGCCGGTCAACGCTGCAGGGGCTGACATTGAGGTGGTGCAGACATATAAATACCTTGGAGTGCACCCTGATAACAAACTGGACTGGTCTGTCAACTCTGACTCCCTCTACAAAAAAGGCCAGAGCAGACTCTTTTTCCTCAGAAGGCTCAAATCCTTCAATGTGTGTAATGAAATGCTGCACATGTTTTACAACACGGTGGTTGCAAGTGTTATTTTCTACGCTGTTGTCTGTTGGGGCAACAGCATTAGTGCAAAAAACAAGAAGAAGCTGGTCAAACTGGTTAAACGAGCTAGCTCAGTGCTGGAGGGGATAGTAGACTCTGGGGTGGATGTGCTTGAGAGGCGTATGAGGCACAAGGTGCAGATCATCTTGAAAAACCCCGGGCATCCCCTCCATTTAATTCTGGAGAGTCAAAAGAGCACTCGGAACAACAACCGGCTCCTCTCCCTGCCCTGAAGAACGGAGCGGTTCAGGAGATCCTTCACCCCTGCAGCCATTAGTTTTATAATTCGGACCGCTAGACTGTAGGGGGATGCATTTTGCAATGTTTAACTGTTAATTATTGGTCTTTTTAAGTATTTATTGCTCTCAGGTAGTGTCCACATTGTATTCTATGTATTTTCTGTCTGCGTTCGTTTTGAATCTGTGGGTTTGTTGGTTGGGGGCTTCTGGACATCTGAATTTCCCTGGGGATCAATAAAGTATTTATTATTATTATTATTATTATTATTATTATTATTATTATTATTATTATTATTATTATTATTATTATTATTATTATTATTATTATTATTATTATTATTATTATTATATTATTATTATTTTCTGACCATGTTAAGAAACTGGTCTCCAGCTACAGCTCTGTCCCTACAGAATTGACTATGAAAGTCATGCTGATGGCCTTGGTCACGGCACAAAGTGTCCAGTCACTACAGAACCTAAGGCTGGACAACATGATTATTTCATCTGAAAATTTAACTTTTCACTTCAATGAATTAGTCAAACAGAACAGACAGGGGTCAGCAGGCCTAAAATAAATCAGGGCATACCCGACAGATGATCGTCTCTGTATTGTAACACACTTACTATTATATATGGAGTATACTAAGATCATCAGAGGGAAAGAAATGTCACTTTTAATCAGCTACAAACAACCACTCAAAACATTGACAGTCCAGACCATCTCTAGATGGCTAAAACAGGTCCTAATAAGGCTGGAGTAGACACTAGCATTTTAAATCTCACTCCACCAGGGCTGCCGCTACATCGGCAGCTATGAGGTCGGATGTTCCTATGGACCAAATCCTCAAGACAGCAGGATGGTCAACGGAGAAAACTTTCCAATGATTTTATAACAAACCAGTCGTTAAACCTGGAACATTTGCAGAAACAATTTTAAGTTCTGTAATATAATTTACCCCATAAATAGGGGCTATAATTTGGTGTTAATATATTTATCGTTGGGTTTTCAATATCGTATTGATGTCTAATGATGTTAACACTATTCTCCCCATAATCAAGGCAGATGTGATGCATGGACTCGTTTCCACGGCATGAAATCACAGAGCTTTAAAATCTTCACGTAATAATAATAATAATAAATTTTATTTAATGGGCGCCTTTCAAACATCTCAAGGACACCTTACAACGTGACTCCGAAGTAAAATAGTAAGATTAAACGAGAACTTACCAGTTTGAAGTTTGATCGTTATTTTGTGAGGAGTAACGTTGAGGGATTACGTGCCCTCCGCTCCCACCCTTGATCATATACTCAACTGGTATCTCTTCTGTAATCTTACTATGTTTAGTCATTACCGTTATCTGTGATTTCACACCGCTGCTTTGAAGAATGACACGCATGCGTCCTGGCGGGGTTCTTCACGTAATCCCTCAACGTTACTCCTCACAAAATAACGATCAAACTTCAAACTGGTAAGTTCTCGTTTAATCTTACTATTCTCTGCCACAGAAGGTAGTTGAGGCCAGTTCATTGGCTATATTTAAGAGGGAGTTAGATGTGGCCCTTGTGGCTAAAGGGATCAGTGGGTATGGAGAGAAGGCAGGGATGAGATACTGAGTTGGATGATCAGCCATGATCATATCGAATGGCGGTGCAGGCTCGGAGGGCCGAATGGCCTACTCCTGCACCTATTTTCTATGTTTCTATGTTTCTATGACTGGGAGATATTTTAATTGCGCACTGTAATAAAATAATCTTGCATCCCTCTGGAAAAGTGAGAGACTGAGAGCAAAATGTCTCCTGCTTCTATGTTGCTCAGATTTATAGTCAGACACATGGTGAGTCGGGCCATGAAAACTGCATGAATCACCTCCACAAGTCACTGCTTTGAATTATCTCCGTAATTAGTTCTAGATTGCATCACAGCTTTATGTGGGATCAGGTCTGCCCAAGACCACAAGAAATTGCAGAGTTGTAAATGTAGCCCAGTCATGACAAATACATTCATGTTTGATCATTTCCACCAAATCAATTACCTTCCACACCCTATTTAAGTATTTCTTTATTATTCGCCTTAAACTCCTAATACAAGCAACTCCCAACTTGTTATTTCTTCCTGAGTAAAGAGATGTCCATTGATTTCCATACTTCTTGATTATCTTGTATTGATGTACTTCAGTTGGTTTTTCTCTGTTTCATAGACATGCATGCTGCACAATACAGATTTTCCACTATTAGAAACATAGAAACATAGAAAATATGTGCAGGAGGAAGCTATTCGGCCCTTCGAGCCAGCACCGCCATTCATTGTGATCATGGCTGATCGTCCCCTATCAATAATCCGTGCCTGCCTTCTCCCCATATCCCTTGACTCCACTAGCCCCTAAAGCTCTATCTAACTCTCTCTTAAATCCATCCAGTGACTTGGCCTCCACTGCCCTCTGTGGCAGGGAATTCCATAAATTCACAACTCTCTGGGTGAAAATGTTTTTTCTCACCTCAGTCTTAAATGACCTCCCCTTTATTCTAAGACTGTGGTCCCTGGTTCTGGTCTCACCCAACATTGGGAACATTTTTCCTGCATCTAGCTTATCCAGTCCTTTTATAATTTTATATGTTTCTATAAGATCCCCCCTCATCTTTCTAAACTCCAGTGAATATAAGCCTAGTCTTTTCAATCTTTCCTCATATGACTGTCCCGCCATCCCAGGGATCAATCTCGTGACTCCATCTATAGTTCATGCTGCCTCAGAAAAGCACCCAACATAATCAAAGGCTTGTCCCGCCCCTGTCATTCCTTCTTCTCCCTGCTCCCATCAGGCAGAAGATACAGAAGCTTGAAAGCGTGCACCATCAGACTCAGGAACAACTGCTTCCCTTCTAAAATCATGCTTCCGAATCATGTGGTCTACCATAAGCAAGGGAACTGTCCGATTCACTTCTACCCCACTGTGGATTTCATATTTTGCCCATGGAACTGAAGTGCTACAATACTGAAAACTATATTCGGTACTGTATCTTCCCCTTTGCTCAACCTATTGTGCCTAGTCCAATGACGTACATGTTTGTAGCTTCTTTAAATTGTCTCTAGTGTGTAGGATAGTGCTGGTAGATGGGGTGATATCTGGTCTGCCTAGAGTCGGTGGGCTGATGGGCCCATTTCCACACTGTATCTCTAAAATCCAAAATCTATTGTACTTGAGTTTGACTTGATTGCATTTACAGTATGTACAGTGTTATCTGATCTGATTGGACAGCATGCAAACAAAGCTTTTCACCGTACCTTGTTACATATGACAATAATAAACCTAAACTAGGATTCTACTTCGGTTTTAAGGCCATTCTACTGTTTTCAATACACAACCTTATACTTTATAGTTTACACTAATTTGACTTGGAGGTGGACGTAGAGTAAAAAACAGGAAAGTAGACTATTATCTGAATGGTGGCCGATTAGGAAAAGGGGAGATGCAACGAGACCTGGGTGTCATGGTACACCAGTCATTGAAAGTAGGCATGCAGGTGCAGCAGGCAGTGAAGAAAGCAAATGGTATGTTAGCATTCATAGCAAAAGGATTTGAGTATAAGAGCAGGGAGGTTCTACTACTAAGGGTCTTGGTGAGACCACACCTGGAGTATTGCGTACAGTTTTGGTCTCCTAATCTGAGGAAAGACATTCTTGCCATAGAGGGAGTACAGAGAAGGTTCACCAGACTGATTCCTGGGATGGCAGGACTTTCATATGAAGAAAGACTGGATAGACTCGGCTTGTACACGCTGGAATTCAGAAGATTGAGGGGGGATCATTATAGAAACTTACAAAATTCTTAAGGGGTTGGACAGGCTAGATGCAGGAAGATTATTCCCGATGTTGGGGAAGTCCAGAACTAGGGGTCACAGTTTAAGGATAAGAGGGAAGTCTTTTAGGACCGAGATGAGAAAATTATTTATTACACAGAGAGTGGTGAATCTGTGGAATTTTACTTCGGAGTCACATGAGTGGGAGATTACGATATTATTTGGATGCATGGAATAAGTTAACTACCGACACTTATATTCTAAGCAGTATCCAGGGTTATACCATAGAATTTATACAAAAACATAACCCTCCAGTTCAGCATGTACCGAACCGAATGTTCGTGCTCACAGGCATAGAAAAATCTAAAGCACATGCTGAATTACAGCGGCTATATAAAAAAGGAGTAATTGAGAAAACCCAACACGAATCACAGGAATTCGTGTCCAACATCTTTATAAAAAACAAGATAGATGGTGGTTGCCGCATCATCATCGATTTGACTACTTTGAATACCTTTGTACAATATATTCATTTCAAGTTACTGCTAAGCAATTGATTTCCGAAGGCTACTACATGGCTAGCATACTACATGGCAAGCATCGTTTTAAAAGATGCTTACTATACAGTACCCACAAGAGGTGACCACAGATGTTATTTAAAATTCAACTGGATGGGTCAGCAATGACAATACAGGGCACTACCTAGTGGTCTAACATCAGCCCCCAGGCTGTTCACAAAAATTTTGAAACCAGCCCTAGCGTTACTGCGGAAACAAAAACACATGGTAATGGCATATCTAGATGACATACTTATTGTTGGCAAAACTTTGGAATTGGCTAAACAAGCGGTAACAGCCACAAAACAATTGTTTGAAAAACTGGGGTTTATCATCCATCCAGTTAAGTCTAAATTAACGCCTTCAACAAAAATGGATTATGTGGGGTTCACCATTAACTCAGTTCTCATGTCAGTGACTTTGTCGAAAGAAAAGGTTACAGCCTTAATAGAGGCTTGTAGCGAAATCATTGACATCACCAAACCATCCATTAGACTGGTAGCTAGAATAATTGGGAAGATAGTGGCTGCATTTCCAGCCACTCAATTCGGACCTTTACACTATCGAAATTTACAGAGAGCAAAATAAGAGCACTCAAAATTAATGGTGGCCATTTTGACAGACCAATGAAGCTACCAACAGAGGCCATAATGGAACTAAAATGGTGGGAACATAACATCAGGTATTGTTCCAATCCAATAATTATCATCAACCCGTCTATGGTACTACAAACTGATGCCAGTACACTTGGTTGGGGTGCTACCAATTCCATCTCCAGCTGTAACAAATCGACATCATGTGACAATCTGGCCAACACAATTTGGCAATGGTGTATCCAGAGAGATATTTGGATATCAGCTACCTACTTACCAGGTAAACTAAATTTAGTGGCAGACACCAGGTCACGCAAATTCAATGAAAACACTGAATGGATGTTGGATAAAAATGTATTTGCTGAAATTACAGCATGGTATGGAACACCAGATATCGATCTTTTCGCATCCAGGCTCAATCACCAGTTATCAAATTATGTTTCATGGGAACCAGACCTGGGGCAGCGGCAACAGATGCATTTTCGCTGCATTGGGGGAAATTGTTTATTTATGCATTCCCTCCTTTCTGCCTCATCAGTCGGGTATTAAGGAAAATACAGCAAGACTCTGCGTCTGGTATTTTGATAGTACCCGATTGGCCTACTCAACCATGGTTCCCGGTGATACTAGACATGGTATTAGAACCATGCATCACCATCCATCATAGACCTAATTTACTGGTCCATCCGGTAACAAAGGAAAGATCACCCACAGATCTATGAACATCCCGTCTGTTCTGGAATTCCTGGCAAGCCTCCATTACGATGAGAGGCTCAGTCATAGTGCCATCAACTGCGCCAGAAGTGCTCTGTCAACATACCTGTGGCAAGGAACAGAGCGGCATTCTGTTGGGACACACCCTGGTAACCAAACTCATGAGGGGCATTTTAATGTTAATCCCCCAAGAATCAGGTACTTCCAAATATGGGATGTGAGCATTGCAATGTTGGAGCCCCACAGGGAACGGTTCTGGCCCCGTTCCTCTTCACCCTGTATACAGCAGACTTTAACTATAAGTCTGACACATGCCACGTACAGAAATATTCAGATGATACAGCGATTGTGGCATGTGTAAGGAACGGGCAGGAGGAGGAATACAGGAACTTGACCAGTGCCTTTTGTGCCTGGAGTGAAGAGAACTGTCTCATCCTGAACACAACTAAGACTAAAGAGATGGTTGTTAACTTTGGCAGGTCCAATCTCCCCCTTCAGCCGGTCAACGCTGCAGGGGATGACATTGAGGTGGTGCAGACATATAAATACCTTGGAGTGCACCTTGATAACAAACTGGACTGGTCTGTCAACTCTGACTCCCTCTACAAAAAAGGCCAGAGCAGACTCATTTTCCTCAGAAGGCTCAAATCCTTCAATGTGTGTAATGAAATGCTGCACATGTTTTACAACACGGTGGTTGCAAGTGTTATTTTCTACTGCTGTTGTCTGTTGGGGCAACAGCATTAGTGCAAAAAACAAGAAGAAGCTGGTCAAACTGGTTAAACGAGCTAGCTCAGTGCTGGAGTGGAGAGTAGACTCTGGGATGGATGTGCTTGAGAGGCGTATGAGGCACAAGGTGCAGATCATCTTGAAAAACCCCGGCATCCCCTCCATGTAATTCTGGAGAGTCAAAAGAGCACTCGGAACAACAACCGGCTCCTCTCCCTGCCCTGTAGAACTGGAGCGGTTCAGGAGATCCTTCACCCCTGCAGCCATTAGATTTTATAATTCGGACCGCTAGGACTGTAGGGGGATGCATTTTGCAATTTTAATTTTAACTGTTAATTATTGGTCTTTTTAAGTATTTATTGCTCTCAGGTAGTGTCCACATTGTATTCTATGTATTTTCTGTCTGCGTTCGTTTTGAATCTGTGGGTTTGTTGGTTGGGGGCTTCTGGACATCTGAATTTCCCTGAGGGGATCAATAAAGTATTTATTATTATTATTATTATTATTATTATTATTATTATTATTATTATTATTATTATTATTATTATTATTATTATTATTATTATTATTATTATTATTATTATTATTATTTACTGACCATGTTAAGAAACTGGTCTCCAGCTACAGCTCTGTCCCTACAGAACTGACTATGAACAGTCATGCTGATGGCCTTGGTCACGGCACAAAGTGTCCAGTCACTACAGAACCTAAGGCTGGACAACATGATTATTTCATCTGGAAATTTAACTTTTCACTTCAATGAATTAGTCAAACAGAACAGACAGGGGTCAGCAGGCCTAAAATAAATCAGGGCATACCCGACAGATGATCGTCTCTGTATTGTAACACACTTACTATTATATATGGAGTATACTAAGATTATCAGAGGGAAAGAAATGTCACTTTTAATCAGCTACAAACAACCACTCAAAACAGTGACAGTCCAGACCATCTCTAGATGGCTAAAACAGGTCCTAATAAGGCTGGAGTAGACACTAGCATTTTAAATCTCACTCCATCAGGGCTGCCGCTACATCGGCAGCTATGAAGTTGGATGTTCCTATGGACCAAATCCTCAAGACAGCAGGATGGTCAACGGAGAAAACTTTCCAATGATTTATAACAAACCAGTCATTAAACCTGGAACATTTGCAGAAACAATTTTAAGTTCTGTAATATAATTTACCCCATAAATAGCGGCTATAATTTGGTGTTAATATATTTATCGTTGGGTTTTCAATATCGTATTGATGTCTAATGATGTTAACACTATTCTCCCCATAATCAAGGCAGATGTGATGCATGGACACGTTTCCACGGCATGAAATCACAGAGCTTTAAAATCTTCACGTAGTCACTCACGTGACTCCGAAGTAAAATAGTAAGATTAAACGAGAACTTACCAGTTTGAAGTTTGATCGTTATTTTGTGAGGAGTAACGTTGAGGGATTACGTGCCCTCCGCTCCCACCCTTGATCATATACTCAACTGGTATCTCTTCTCTAATCTTACTATGTTTAGTCATTACCGTTATCTGTGATTTCACACCGCTGCTTTGAAGAATGACACGCATGCGTCCTGGCGGGGTTCTTCACGTAATCCCTCAACGTTACTCCTCACAAAATAACGATCAAACTTCAAACTGGTAAGTTCTCGTTTAATCTTACTATTCTCTGCCACAGAAGGTAGTTGAGGCCAGTTCATTGGCTATATTTAACAGGGAGTTAGATGTGGCCCTTGTGGCTAAAGGGATCAGGGGGTATGGAGAGAAGGCAGGGATGAGATACTGAGTTGGATGATCAGCCATGATCATATCGAATGGCGGTGCAGGCTCGAAGGGCCGAATGGCCTACTCCTGCACCTATTTTCTATGTTTCTATGTTTCTATGACTGGGAGATATTTTAATTGCGCACTGTAATAAAATAATCTTGCATCCCTCTGGAAAAGTGAGAGACTGAGAGCAAAATGTCTCCTGCTTCTATGTTGCTCAGATTTATAGTCAGACACATGGTGAGTCGGGCCATGAAAACTGCATGAATCACCTCCACAAGTCACTGCTTTGAATTATCTCCGTAATTAGTTCTAGATTGCATCACAGCTTGATGTGGGATCAGGTCTGCCCAAGACCACAATAAATTGCAGAGTTGTAAATGTAGCCCAGTCATGACAAATACATTCATATTTGATCATTTCCACCAAACCAATTACCTTCCCCACCCTATTTAAGTATTTCTTTATTATTCGCCTTAAACTCCTAATACAAGCAACTCCCAACTTGTTATTTCTTCCTGAGTAAAGAAATGTCCATTGATTTCCATACTTCTTGATTATCTTGTATTGATGTACTTCAGTTGGTTTTTCTCTGTTTCATAGACATGCATGCTGCACAATACAGACGCACATTTGTTCAGTTACATAGAGTAATTATACATTTATATTCCTAAACCTCTTTGCTCCTTTGCTACTTTATGTGTTACTTTCCCAGCTTCCTTCATTTCCTGCCAGAAGGAGGTTATAAAACTAATCAACTTTTTCCATTTTTCAAGTTTTATTTAATGCCTCCTTTGCAGTTTGTTGCACCCTTCCTCATTTATAATGATGATCCCTTCCATTTCAGTGTAATCTTCACGCTGATTCTGAAAATCTACTTGTTAATATAAGCTGTGAGCAACAGTGGCAGCAGCGATAAGCCTTTTGGAAGCCCATCTTCCCTCTTCTGACTCTGGAAGCAGTTGTGATTAACATCTCCTGTTTTCCATCTTTCAACCCTGTTCTGCTATTTTTTTTACCCCATACATTAAGTGCTACCTAAACAAAAGACTTTTAGATGAATTACATTTATTAAATTACCCTCACCTACCATACTTGTCAGAAATTCATCTCTCCCATTGGTATGAAGCATGCAAAACGGTCAGTAGTTCACCCAAATCAACACCACAGAGTGGGGTCATGACTTTGCAGTTCACTCGATTTAAGTCAATAGAATGAATCCCAGAGGCAGAGCATAACTTGTTCATCAATGTGTGGCATGAGTACTGTTCATGCTGAGGATAAGGTTGCCTCCTCTTCATTTGCTTCTACTATTGGGACGCCAGGAGCTTTGCACGATTGGCAGCCCCGCCAACAGTCTGTTATTTTTATCTTTACATTTTTTTTTAGTGTGTGTTAAAAGTTTGTGTAAATGTTCTCAGGTTTATTTTATGTGGGGGGGGGGGGGGGGGGGGGGCGGGGGGAAACTTTTCTTTTTTCAATCTATTCCCTTGCCGGAGATGCGATTGTTTTCCAGGTCGCATCTCCGGTCGCTCTGCGGTCTACCATCGATGGAGCTGGAGGCCTCTTCGGACTGACTTGAGCCCCACCGTGGGGCATGGACTTAACATCGGAGCTGATCCCTTGCCTGGGATCGCTCCAACTGCGGCCTGCGGACTTACCATCAAGAGCTCGCAGTCTCGGGAGAGGCCGAGACGGGAAGCTCCAACGTCGCAGGGGCTCGACCAGCCTCGACGCGGGGTTAGATCGCCGACGCGGGAGAGCTGACATCCCCTGATGCAGGATCTGATCGCACCGATGCGGAGGGCAAACGCCATCGGCTACGGGAATCAAGATCGTCCCGTCAACGGAGAGCTCGAGGCCCCCGACCGCGGAAGAGCATAGAAGGGAAGAGATTTGAACTTTTTTTCGCCTTCCATCACAGTGAGGAATGTGGAGGAGTCACAATGGTTGATGTTTATGTTAAAATGTATTTTATGTGTTCCGTTGCTTTTTATTTGTATGACTGACTTGGCAAATGAAATTCCTCGTATGTTGCAAACATACTTGGCTAATAAAGTATTATTGTGATTGTGATTGTGACCATCTGCAGGGTGTGGATGGACGTATCAGGAAATAGGTTCTCAAGAATAGTTTTCTCAGTTTAATATGTAAGGTACTGTGTAGCCAGTTTAGTTTCCTGTTTCCCTGTGGCATTGGGAGATCAACAACTTCTTTTTTGAAACCTGGACCTCTGTGACACACATCGCGGCAAGAAAATCACTTTTTAAAGATTCTGTCAAAATGGGGCGTATTGAGATGGCTGAACACAGCCTCCGAATTTGATTGCAACAAAGGTGCAGAAATTGAAACCTACTCAAATCTGACCAAATTCATGCTGCGGTACCTCCTCCCAGAGTTAAGCAGTATAAACAGTCCAAAACATTAATGTTCTCATGAAATAAAAAATGAAGGTGCTGTCAGAATGAAATGAGAACAGAATGTGCTCTAAACACTTAGCAGGTTATGCAGCATCTGTCAAAAGTAAAATAAGGTCAATGTTTCAAGTCAAAGATGATGGTCTTCAGTCCAAACTGTTAATTCCTGAATATCTACAAAGAGAGCAACATTTTCTGGCCAGAAATTCTTTTCAAAATACACCACACAGACAATTGCTCTCGCCCAAAATTTGCATCAAAACAAGACTTACCAACTTGTGATTTGTTTGCTGTTGTGTCATCTGTCAGTAACAAAAGAAAAGCAATATCAAACTAAACATTTATAAAATCTTAACGATTTGTACAGCAGTTAATGGGATCTATAAGAGCAGATGACTTGATATATTAATGGAAGTAAATGTTAGGTTAGGTGGTTGCAGACTCCAGGCAATGCGTCATATTTACCCCAAAACTACCAAATGCTATTTATTTGTCCAGGTCTGATATTACGTTTAATAAAATGCATGTACAATTTTTGTAATCAGTGTAATCTTACTTAAGAACATCCATATTATTTTCTGGAAATGTCCAGATTGAAGCATCCATTGTGATACTGCAGTTCAATAATCGATCACCTATCAATGAATATAAATTACTCCTGAATGTAGATGGGCTGGTTAGTATGTTCGCAGGTGACACCAAGATTACTGGAGTTGTGGACGGTGAGAAAGGCTATCACTGTCAAGGATAACTGCGGGATATCGCTCACCTGCAGAAATGGGCAGAGAAATAGCAGATGGAGTTTAATCCGAGCAAGTGTGAGATGTTGCAGTTTGGGAGATTAAATGTAAAGGAATGGTATACGCTTGATGGCAAGATATTTGACAGAGGAATCTTAGGATCCAGGTCCATAGCTCTCTGAAAGTGGCAGTGCAACTAAATAAAGTGGTAAAGAAGGTGTATGGTATGCTTGCTGTCATTGATTCGGGCATTGAATGTAAGAGTCAGGAAGTCATGATGCTACTCCATCAGATTTTGTCTAGGCTGTAATTGGAGTATTGCATGCAGTTCTGGTCAGCCCATTACAGGATGGATGTGCAGGTTATGGAGCAGCTGCGGTTTACCAGAAGGGATTAGGGGATATTAGTTAATAGACAATAGACCAAGGGTTCCCAACCTGGGGTAAATTTAGCCTACCCAGGGAGTAAATCTGTTGAATCTGGATTTGTACATTTTTTTTTTCATTGAATGACTGTGTTTGGTTCTGGTATATCGGTATATGTTCATCATTAGTTGTTCATAAATAAGTGAATTAACATTGTTATGTGCTATTAAACTTGCCAGGGGTAAACAGGACAAAAAAGGTTGGGAACCCCTGCAATAGACAATAGGTGCAAGAGTAGGCCATACAGCCCTTCAAACCAGCACCGCCATTCAATGTGATCATGGCTGATCATCCACAATCTGTATCCCGTTTCTGCCTTCTCCCCATATCTCCTGACTATCTTCAAGAGCCCTATCTAGCTCTCTCTTGAAAGTTTCCAGAGAACCGGCCTCCTCCGCCTTCTGAGGCAGAGAATTCCACAGACTCACAACTTTCTGTGTGAAAAAAGTGTTTCCTCATCTCCATTCTAAATGCCTTACCCTTATTCTTAAGCTGTGGCCCCTGGTTCTGGACTCCCCCAACATCGGGAACATGTTTCCTGCCTCTAGCATGTCCAAACCCTTAATAATCTTATATGTTTTAATAAGATCCCCTCTCATCCTTCTAAATTCCAGAATATACAAGCCCAGCCGCTCCATTCTCTCAGCATATCACAGTCCCGCCATCTTGGTATTAACCTTGTGAACCTACGCTGCATTATAGCAAGAATGTCCTTTCTCAAATTTGGAGACTAAAACTGTACACAATACTCCAGATGTGGTCTCACTAGGGCCCTGTACAATTGCAGAAGGACCTCTTTGCTCCTAAACTCAACTCCTTTTGTGATGAAGGCCAACATGCCATTCGCTTTCCTCACTGCCTGCTGTACCTGCATGCTTACTTTCATTGAGTGATGAACAACGACCCCCAGATCCCGTTGTACTTCCCCTTTTCCCAACTTGACACCATTTAGATAATAATCTTCTTTCCTGTTTTTGTTACCAAAGTGGATAACCTCACATTTATCCACATTAAACTGCATCTGCCATGCAGTTACAAGGAGTGGTTAGACAAATTTAGATTGTATTCTCAAAAATGCTGGGGGTTGAGGGGAGACCTTGAGATTGAGAATTTCATCATTCTGATCCATTTAATATAGGAGATTCCTCAATCTGATTAGTTCACCACACAAGTCCTATCTACGCTTTAGAGCGGACTGTAATCTCTCAACAGTTTCATGGGGGAGCATCTAGTAAAAAGCCCACAGTAGATCTTTGGATAAATAAGTGTAAGAAGATAAATGTAAGATGTTTGGCTGGCTGCAGATCCTGCTATTAGAACACACAAGCATCACTGAGAAACGAGTGGTACAATATGAAATAACGTTAATTAGCTATCACCAAAGATCATAACCTCAAAATCATTTAGATAGAAAATCAGATCCAATAGTATTAGCTGTGAGGAGGATGCTAGGAGGCTGCAAGGTGACTTGGATAGGCTGGGTGAGTGGGCAAATGCATGGCAGATGCAGTATAATGTGGATAAATGTGAGGTTATCCACTTTGGTGGCAAAAACAGGAAAGTAGACTATTATCTAAATGGTGGCCGATTAGGAAAAGGGGAGATGCAACGAGACCTGGGTGTCATGGTACACCAGTCATTGAAAGTAGGCATGCAGGTGCAGCAGGCAGTGAAGAAAGCGAATGGTATGTTAGCATTCATAGCAAAAGGATTTGAGTATAGGAGCACGGAGGTTCTACTGCAGTTGTACAGGGTATTGGTGAGACCACACCTGGAGTATTGCGTACAGTTTGTCTCCAAATTTGAGGAAAGACATTCTTGCCATAGAGGGAGTACAGAGAAGGTTCACCAGACTGATTCCTGGGATGTCAGGACTTTCATATGAAGAAAGACTGGATAGACTCAGCTTGTACTTGCTAGAATTTAGAAGATTGAGGGGGGATCTTATAGAAACTTACAAAATTCTTAAGGGGTTGGACAGGCTAGATGCAGGAAGATTGTACCCGATGTTGGGGAAGTCCAGGACAAGGGGTCACCGTTTAAGGATAAAGGGGAAATCCTTTAGGACCGAGATGAGGAAAACATTTTTCACACAGAGAGTGGTGAATCTCTGGAACTCCCTGTCACAGAAGGTAGTTGAGGCCAGTTCATTGGCTATATTTAAGAGGGAGTTAGATGTGGCCCTTGTGGCTAAAGGGATCAGGGGGTATGGAGAGAAGGCAGGTGCAGGATACTGAGTTGGATGATCAGCCATGATCATATTGAATGGCGGTGCAGGCTCGAAGGGCCGAATGGCCTACTCCTGCACCTATTTTCTATGTTTCTATGTATCTAATTTCTAAAGTGACTATGATGAGGGCTGTCCCATTAAAAAATATCGTGAAGTCTTCAAGTATTATTATGATCGGCAGGAATTTCCAGCTTACATGTTGCGATTGCTTGGGAAACTGAACTTACCCGAACGCTCGCTAACATTTGTTTGCTGCTTGTTTAAACCTTACCACTTTCACTCCTGGTGATAATAGGCCCGGCGGTGATAACTGCATTACCCGTGGAGCTGCGAGGGATGGAAGTAGTAACTTCCATTAAATCTCTTCGTTTCCTTTTGTAACAATCCTGTTAATTGAAATCAAAAATAATTTAATACAGTAGATTTTTTGTATTTCCAATGTAATCAATTAGTTGAGTTCCTTTCCCCTTCACCCTTCTCCCCTTTCACCCATATCCCTCCCTCCAGCTTTAGATTTCACTCCTTTCCTTATCTGATACCCCCTGTGCCTTCTTTTTACCTCTAATCTTTGACACTAACCCCACCTATCCGCTAATCACCCTCCACTCACATGTATCCACCTATCACTTGCCAGGATTTGTCCCACTACCAGCTCTCTTTTCCACCTTTCTTCCCCATACTCCATCAGTCTGAAGAAGGTGGTCCTGACCGAAAATGTCGCCTAGCCATTCCCTCCACAGATGCTGCCTGACTCGTTGAGTTCCACCAGTACTTTGCTCTTGGCTCAAGATTCCAACATTTGCAGTTTCTTGTGTCATCGTTAATTAGTTATTCATTTTTGGTATCCCCATATCAGTTTTACATATCATTTCCCAAATCAGTAAGTCTGTAGAGGAGAACGTGCGGAACAAGACAATCCGAGTCTGCCCCAACTGGAAACCATGGATGAACCGTGACGGCCAAGACCATTGCGTATGTCAAACGATCTTGAGCGGTACAAGAAATCTTTCTATGATCTTCACAAACCCATCGGGGATGCCAAGAGAGAATACTGGGACTAACTTGAGTCCCAGTATAACTACTCAGACATCCATTAACTGTGGGAAGGCCTGAATACGATAGCGCAGGGGCCGCGGAGCGTTTTTGAAAGTGGGGTGGCTGAGCGATCACCGATCACCGACCTTGGGGGGAGGGTACGGGAGGGGTAAGGACTTTTTGAAATTTGATGTATTAAAATAATGTTTTAGTGCATCGTAGAAGTATGATTTCAATATTTTTTGTTTGAAGTATTTTTAAGATAATGTAGTGCCTACATGAGAGATAAGAGCTAAATTAAATTTTAGTTTGTTTCATGTGTGCGGCAGTGAGGGTGGGGAGGGAGGGTGTTTGGGGGAAACTGCAATTTTTTTCCCGTATCGTATCTCCGTCCGCACTGCGGCCTAACATTGATGAGTTGCCGGCCTTTGCTGGAGACCGACTTTGGGAGCTTCAGCCACGGGTGCCTGCGGACTTACCATCGTGGAGCTTGCAATCCTCTTACCAGGGATCGACATCACAGCTCCAACATCGTGGAGCTTGCGATCTCTGATTTGAGATCGACTTCGGGAACTCCAAGCCGCAGGAGCTTTGATCGCCTCGACGCGGGAGCTTCGACCGCCCCGGCTACGGATGGATCGACTGCCCAGACCGCGTGTATCCATCACAGTGTACAAGTATGTGGTACTTGTACACTGCGTGCGTTAACTATAGGCTACGCATGTCTAGCCAAAAAAGTGGGCGGGGCTGCAGCCCCCCAGCCCCCCCCGGTTCCGTGGCCCATGTAAAGGGTTTCAAAACAAAGTCAAGCAACATCACCGGTGATGGAGTGGCCCTCTCTGATGAACTAAATGCATTCTATGGTTGCTTTGAGCAGAAGGTCAACAGCGCAATGACATCCATCCTGACAGACTTGAGTGTGCCTCTTCCCATGGACACTGTTGCAGAAGTAGGATCAGCCTTCCTACAGGTGAACCCACGGAAAGCAACTGGCCAGAATGGAGTCCCTGGCCACGTCAATAGGAACTATGTGTACACACACACATATTGATGGTGCCGAAGTAGAGATGGTTGAAAACTTCAAGTTCCAAAGATATAATATCACCAGCAATTTGTCCTGGACCAGCCACATCGAAGCAATGGCCATGAAAATACACCAATCCCTCTTCTTCCTCAGAAGGGTGAGGAGGTTCGGAATGTTATAGAATGCATTCAATCCAGTCTACCAAGCAGCCTTGACCCATTGCAGTTCGCCGCCCATCACAACAGGTCCACGGATGATGCCATCTCCCTGGCCCTACACTCATCCCTGGAACACCTGGATAAGAGAGACACCTACACCAGACTCCTATTCATAGACTAAAGCTCTGTCTTTAATACCATTATCCCATCCAAGCTCATTACCAAACTCACAGGACTTAGTGTCAGCACTCCTCTGCAACTGGATCCTCGACTTCCTGACCAACAGACCCCAATCAGTGAGGAAAAGGGACAAATCATCCTCTACAATAATCCTCAACACTGGTGCTCCAAAGGATGCGTTCTCAGCCCCCTTCTTGTACACTGATGACTGTGCAGCCAAGTACACATATAATTCAAATTACAAATTCACAGACGACACCACCGTTGTGGGCCGGATATCAAATAATCATGACGGAGTACAGGAAGGAGATTGGAGAACCTGGTGTCGCGACAACAACCTTTCTCTCAATGTCAGCAAGACAAAGGAGATAGTAATTGACATCAATAAGTGAAGTGGTACACACACCCCCAGTTTGTAATTGACAGCGCTGAAGTAGTGATGGTTGAAAACTTCAAATTCCTAGAAGTAAATATCACCAAGAACTTCTCCTGGACCACCCAACACACCGATGCCTCTACTTCCTTAGAAGGCTTAAGAAGTTTGGCATGTCCGCGTGACAACAGATGCGTTGTAGAAAGCATTTTAAAGGGATGCATTAAAGCATAGTTTGGGAACAAATCCATCCAAGACCTCAAGAAATTGCAGTGAATTGTGGATGCAGCTCAGACCATCACATAAAACAACCTCCCTTCCATTGACTTCATTACACCTCACACTGCCTCGGCAAGACCGCCAACATTATCAAGGACCAGTCTCACCCCTCTTCAGCCCTCCCATCAGCAAGAGGCATAGAAATTTGAAAATGCATGCCTCCAGTTTCAAGGACAGTTTCTCCAAGCTGTTATTGGGCAGCATAGAGTGCGGTCCTGAACTCCTATCTACATCATTGGAGATCTTTGAACTATCTTTAACCAGACTTTATCTGAATGTTGTACCCTTTATTCTTTATCTGTGCGCTGTGGACACTTGATTGTAATTGTGTAAAGTCTTCTCTTTGACTGGATAACACACAAACAAAAACTTTTCAGTGTACCCTGGTATATGTGACAATAATAAAGTAAACCAGAAGGATCTTGTTGCACATGTCCATGAAATCCTGAAGGCATCAAATGAGAGCAAATGCAACTTGTCACTTGCAGAAAGAGTTGTTAAGGAGGATTGAGGGACACTTGCCTTCATTGAAGAGGGTGCAAGATCAAGGGGGTTACTGTACAACTTAATAAAACATTGAGTTTTATGGCCACAACTGGAATATTGTGTGGAGTTCTGGTAACTATTGGAAGAAAGTGATTGCTCTGGAAAGAGTTCAAAGGCGATTAATCAGGAAGTTGCCTGGGATGGAGTTTTACATTAATTGAAATATAAAGTATGTAAGGATGGCAAGAAATGAAATATAAGAGAGATAATAAAACAAAATTGAGAAGCAGGAGATGTGTTGAGCATGAAGAATGGTTGTCTTTGTGACAGAGAAGATTCAAGGTTCCAAGTTTACATAAAATTACACAGTACATTACCTAGTAATTTTGAGACACAAGAAACTGCAGATGCTGGATTCTTGAGCATAAATTGGTGGAGGAACTCGGTGGGTCAGGCAGCAACTGTGGAGGGAATGGAGAGACGACGTTTCATGTTGTGACCCTTCTTCAGAGTTTTTCTTTCTACCTCTGAATATTATCTATTTGACATAACACTCACAAAGACTTGTTGCAGATTAATTAAAATGATGGGGTGGGAGATTGCAACCTTCACGTGGTCCGCCCTGTTTTGACGAATGCAATCTACCCGGCGTGCACAAACAATTAGATCAAGTAGTACAAGTTGCCCGACAACTTTAGGCTCTGCACGCCATACGCAAGAAGATGAAGAAGTAATTAAAATGATGCCACTTACTGGTGTCAAGAATGGGCAATCGTCTGACTTGCAAAGCTTCGTCACACAGTGCAAGAATACTGGAGACATCCTCTGGTTCTTATGTTTTACAAAGCGAAAAACCTCAAATGAGAATCTGCCCATTTGACTCCTGCCATTTTCTATAACTGTTGTTTGTGAATCCTTATTACAGCTGTTCTCAGCAAAAAATAAAAGAAAAAATGAAGTTGCATTCGTCATAAACTTTGCTTATCCTTCTAAAACTTGCTAATGTTCAAAAGAGTTTAAAATTTGAGCTAATCTGCTCCACTGTATGATTAAAATCTCTCGTGTACAATGAATTAATTATCTTGGAGGATATAGATCTAGAACAAACATTACAACCCTTCCTTTAATTATCCACCCTTGAATGCCCTTATTTGGATATTGTCCATTTTAACCATTCTTATCTAAAATAATCCATAATATCCTGAGAGTGATGCTACATTAATCAACATTAAAAGGTTTATTGTGGTGACACGTTGAAATCACTGGCTAATTCATTGCTAGTTGTGTTGTTCAGTTTGAGCTCCTTTCACTGATTTGTATGACACCGTAGGCTGTCTTTTTAACTGCACTTCAGTTTATGTTGGGAATTTAATTATATCGTTGCTATGAGTTCTTTTGGATATAAGGTGGAAAATTGGATGTAACCAACAGGAGTGCAAATAGAGGTGCATGGAACGACGACAAATACAACACACAAAATGCTGGAGTACCTCAGCAATTCAGGCAGCATCTGTAAACGACATCAATAGATGATGTTTCAGGTCTTCAGACTGATTGTGGTAATGGGGAGAAAGTTGGGAAAGAGGTGGGGGTGGGATAGAGCCTGGCAAGTAATAGGTGGATACAGGTGAGGGGGGTTGCTTGGCAAATGGGTGGACACAGGCTAGAGATGAAACGAGACAAAAGAGTGCCAGATAAGCAGAGAAGAGGAGTGAAATGTAGCCAGAGGAAGGTGAAATAGGTGAAAGGGACAGGTTGGGGGAAAGGATGTGGAATGGAGATGGGGTAATGGGAGAAATGGGTGCATACTGGGAAGGAGGTATGATAAAGCAGTAGAGACATAATGCAATAGACCTACAATAGGAAAATATGATAAGATGGAAGAAGCATAATGCTAGTGATTCAGGTTCATGCCTGGATTTACCAGAGCACATTTTCAACCTTAGCTTGAAGGTTCAGGACATATGTAGGTAGTTTCTACAGAAAATGGAGTAAAGCTGCCAGGCAATATTTCCAGCCCAACCTCTAGTTTCTTCAGTAGGATAAGGTTAAATGTCATTCAGCATGGGAGATATTTCATGGATTTTGAGTTTAAGAAATGTAATTATCTTTATTTGATGGATTAAATGTATCATTTTGGCAGCAGCAATTTGTCAAAACCAGGGAGCCACAGAAATTTGTGTTTGTGCCTCACCAATTTCTGATCTACATCAATGACTTAGACAAGCATAATATATTCACATTTGCCAATTATAAACATTTGCTTATTTAGATCAGCAATTAATAGTTTGTCAGCTCTTATTAAAAATGGTCTGGAGAGAGAATGTGTTAAGCTTGCTGCAATTCTACATGGGTTCAATCGGACTATGTTTGAGATGTGGGGTGTGTACTTTTAATCTTTTCCTGAAAAGATCAATATTTTTGCCCGAGCATGTGTGAAGAGGTGTCATGTGAGGATAAATTGTGTAAAATCAGTCTATATTCTTTAGTGTTTAGAGTTTAAGTGTGATTTCATTAAAAGTTAACAAGTCGACATGTTAAATTTCCAATGAGTGAAGAAACATAGAAACATAGAAACATAGAAATTAGGTGCAGGAGTAGGCCATTCGGCCCTTCGAGTCTGAAGCTGATGGGCCACAGCTGTGGGGAGAAAGCAGGAACGGGGTACTGATATTGGATGATCAGCCATGATTATAGTGAATGGTGGTGCTGGCTCGAAGGGCCAAAATAGCCTACTCCTGCACCTATTTTAGACACAAAAAGCTGGAGTAACTCAGCAGAACAGGCAGCATCTCTGGAGAGAAGGAATGGGTGACGTTTCGGGTTGAGACCCTTCTTCAGACTGGTTAGGAATATGGGAAACAAGAAATATAGACGGTGATGTGGAGAGATAAAGAACAATGAATGAAAGATATGCAAAAAAGTAACGATGATAAAAGAAACAGGCCATTGTTAGCTGTTTATAGGCCTGCGCCTATTTTTTATGTATCTATCACGCAGTCAGACTGAGCCGTCTGCAGAGAAACATGAGTGCGGCTGGCAGGTGGCATATCCACCCCAACTCTTAGATCCAGCATTCTGGATTGTTAGAAATACATTTCTACACTCAGAACGTTATGTTTCTTTGGAATTTGCTATGTGGAAATTGAATCATGGAGCATGTGGGGTCTTGGATGGTAGATTTTTGGCTAAGGATTGACAGGGTACGTGAGAATGTGCCTGTAATGTAGATTAAGAAGAAATTTTGTGATGAAAATAATGAATATTAAAGTCAGCCAGGGTTTGCATGGCCCAGACCAGCTCTCTGTGTTCTTACCACAAACACATAGAACAATACCACAATTAACTGCAATTGATTCCTGTTATTTTTAACCATTCAAGTAATTATCCAACTTTATTTTGATGTTTCTATTGAATCTTTTCACATCACCCTTTCTGGCACTACTTGCAAGATCAACACTTGCTGTGTAAAAAAATCTCATGCCATCCCTATGTCTTTATATAAATCACCTTACAACTGTGTTCCCACTTGCCTTCCTGCCAATTTAGCTTAGTTTAGATTAGTTTTAGAGAAACAGGCCCTTCGGCCGACCGAGTCCGCACCGACCAACGATTCCCGCACATTAACACCATCCTACTAAGGACAATTTACACACAAAGGACAATTTACACATACACCAAGTCAATTAACCTACAAACCTGTACGTCTTTGGAGTGTGGGAGAAAACCGAAGATCTCGGAGAAAACCCACACGGTCACGGGGAGAAGGTGCAAACTCTGTTCAGACAGCACCCGTAGACGGGATCGAACCTGGTTCTCTGGCGTTGCAAGCGCTGGAAGGCAGCAGCTCTACCGCTGCACCATCATGGCCGCCCTTTCGAATTCTAGAAACCGTCACCTCCATACGCCACAAAAAACAGTCGTGAACAGGTCATTTACGTGACCACTGAGGCTCCCCACTCTGTGGAGAAAACCCCAATCTTCTCCAGTCTCTCCACCCACACATCTTAAAGTCGGAAGCCCACTCACCTGAAGAAAAGGTCATATCTATGTTCATCATTTGGATTACCAGAAGGAGTGGTGTAACAATAATCCATGAACACGTGCCATCTGCAGAGATAATGTAAGAGTTTTTCACCTGGAAATGTTTATCATGCTGATAATGAATCAAATTAAATAGGAAAATAAACGTGTTTACCTTCCATCCAGATTTGTAGCTTTCACAGCTGCGTACACCTTGGTCTTTAAAGGCAACCCCAAAGTTGGTATCATTAGAGGAAGGTTGTAGGATGAATCCTGGAGTAATGGAAAATTAGAGTTCTTATCACTCTATTCACTGAATAAACAGATTTTACATTATGAATTTCTATTATAAATGGACTTACTATCAGTCTATTAAGCAACACATTGTTATGGGAAGGGAAGGTGCAAGAAGTCAATGTGCAAGAAACCAAGAACAGATCGTAACATTTAGTCATGTTTTTTCCTTGTAGCATGTATTTGATTATGGTTCCGAATGTTATCTGTTTAATCTCATGTGAAAAAACTCTGCTGAGTAATTACAAGGTGCAATTGATGGGGAGAAGGCAGGAAAATGGGATTAGGAGGCAAAGGTCAGCCTTGATTGAATGGCGGAGTGGACTCCATGGGCTCCTATAACTTGTGAACTTGTGCAATTGAAGTCGGGTAAGAACCTACAAAATACTTAAGGGGTTGGACAGGCTAGATGCAGGAAGATTGTTCCCGATGTTGTGGAAGTCCAGAACAAGGGGTCACAGTTTAAGGATAAGGGGGAAATCTTTTAGGACCGAGATGAGAAAAACATTTTTCACACAGAGAGTGGTGAATCTCTGGAATTCTCTCCCGCAGAAGGTAGTTGAGGCCAGTTCATTGGCTATATTAAGAGGAGTTAGATGTGGCCCGTGTGCTAAAGGGATCAGGGGGTATGGAGAGAAGGCAGGTACAGGATCCTGAGTTGGATGATCAGCCATGATCATATTGAATGGCGGTGCAGGCTCGAAGGGCCGAATGGCCTACCCCTGCACCTATTTTCTATGTTTCTATGTTTCTAAGAGGGTGGGCCCACAACAGATCCCTTGGCAGTGATATTTAGATGCATGCAAGGTAATTCGGAATATTCCTTGTAAGAACAACTTGTACTAAGACTTTTCTTCTGTCAGCTGCTGGAGGTACAGAGAATGACATTCACAGAGGCAGTGAGCTCGGGGCAGCAGGTTGGGTCGGGTGGAGTGGGAGCCTGTGAGATATAATCTGTGAGATGTTATTTCTGTGCTGACAGGAATTACCGAGAATGAGGAAATGGGAATCACATTAATGACATGAGTGATAACTGAGAAATTGTAAAGAGCTTGTAAATTGTAAATTGTGAAGCTTACTCCCAGCAGCAGGTTGTTAGACCAAAACAAACAACTTATGAACCACCTGTTTGGGCTCATGTTAAGACCCATCTAACTCAGCACTCTTTTCAGAGGCCAAATGTACAGACTCATAGGAGTAAGGGTGCACAGGGGGGCTGTTAGCATTGCTCCCCCTGTACGGAATGATAGAAACCGACGTGATATCTGGAAATTTATAGAGAAGCAGAATCAGATTACTACTCTGCTAACTCAACAAAATATCTCTTCGACCTTACCACCAAGAAACATTCCTGTTCATGATGGTGACCCTTTGCAGTATGAAATTTTCATTATGCCATTTGAGAAAAGAGTGGAAAGGAAGACTACTGATAAGAGTGACTGCTTGCATTTTCTAGAGCAACACACAAGAGGGCATCTAAAAGAGCTAGTCCACAGTTGCCGACATTTGCTTCCAGCAGATGGCTATCAAAAGGCGAAAGCTCTGCTTAAAAAATATTTTGGTGTTATCTTTATTTTGGTAAGTCAAAATAAAGACAGGAGTAAAAGTCAGGATCTGTAGAGAAGGTGGGAGTTAGAGCAAACTGAGAATGAAAGCCGACAGACCAGTGTGTGTGACTTACACCAAGGGTGATACATTGGCGCATTTTTAAAATCTATTATCAGTCTCTGTGAACAGGTAACTTACATGGTGAGTCCCCTGTGCAAGTTCACAAGTTACAGGAGTAGAATTAGGCCATTCGGCCCATCGAGTCTACTCCGCCATTCCATTATGGCTGATCTCTGCCTCCTAATCTCATTTTCCTGCCTTCTCCCCATAACCCTTGACAGTTCTAATCAAGAATTTGTCCAACTCTGCCTTAAAAATATCCACTGACTTTGCCTACACAACCATCACAGATTAACTACCCTCTGACTAAAGAAGTTCCTCCTCACCTCCTTTCTAAAGGAGTGCCCTTTAATTTTGAGTCTATGACCTCTGGTCCTAGACTTTCCCACCAGTGGAAACATGCTTTCCACTTCCACTCTATCTATGCCGGCAGGAGCCATTCATGCTTAGGCTAGTTACTGTTAGCATACCTTATTGTTTTGTCTAGATATTTCTAGAAACATTGTTTTGTCGCTTGGGATGGGCTTTTGATACGTAGATGAACGTTACATTTAGCGTAATCACAGGGAGTGGCTAGGTCAGACTGGAGCCGGTACAGGGGGAAGGAATGCAGTTTTTACCATATCAAATAGTAAGAACGGAAAGCTACGATTTGTAGAAGGATAAAGAGGATCTGGTAAGTTTACTTCTTTGTCTGTACAACTATTTCAAAAAAGAACAACTGGGGGATTCGTTTTTGCTATCGGCTGCGTACAATCACTCCTCCCTGCCAATGGAAAGCTAAGGCTTGGAATAGTTTGAAATTGCCATTACATAAAAGTTAAAATTATTCTCGATGAGTGAAACTGAAGCCAAAGCTGGAACAAAGAATCTGCCTGACGTCGTCAACTCGACAAGGTCACCACCTCCGCTACGCCGTTAGACGAAGATTGGAAACTTCGAAAGCCAGCGCAGGGAATCATGAGTAAATGTACAGAATTAAGCTTTAGAACGGCTACTTTAAGTCATATAGAATGGCCAAGAATCTGTGTATGAAGGAACTGCAGATGCTGGTTTAAACCAAAGATAGACACAAAATTGTGAAGTAACTCAACGGGACAGGCAGCATCTCTGGAGAGAAGGAATGGGTGATGTTTCGGGTCGAGACCCTTCTTCAGGTTCTTACAGAACTTAATCTGGAACAGAGTATTTTGGTTTAGGTCACTTGAAAGGTAGAATTAATAAGATGCTTTCTTGTTTAGGAAGCTCTAGGGAGTAGAGAAAACGTAAAAGATCAATATTTACTACCAAGACTGAACGGACATCAGATATTAAGTTAATGACACAGACAAATGTATTACAGTTCATTCTAGAAAACAAAAGAGATAAGTCAAGGTGGATAGGAAGGAACTGCAGATGCTGGTTTAACCCAAAGATAGACATAAAAAGCATGAGAAAATCAGCGGGTTAGTATTACTGGAGAAAAGGAATAGGTGATGTTTCGGGTCAAGACCTTTTTTCAGACGATAAATCAAGATAAATCAAGTGGCAGTGCATAAAGGGATTTGGAATTTTAGAGGCATTTTGCTTTTACATTCATACCTTATCATACCTTAAATCTTCCAAAAAGGAACAAACCTGAAGATTGCTGGCAAATAATCACTTTCTATTGTAAGAGTTCCCATTAAAAATATCATGGAATGTCCCTTTGATTCACATACTATTTTTTAAAGTTTGTTGTAACAAACGATTAACCTAACTTTTAATACGGTACTTCTAAAATTAATCTGTTTAATTAATGTCAAATTCAATAGTCATGAATTAAACCATGACTTAGAAAATGGATAGATAATTTGGTATGGGGACAACACAAAGTGCTTTAAAATCAACAAGTTATTTTTGGGGAGAGAGAGAGAGAGAGAGAGAGAGAGAGAGGAGAGAGA
>NW_022630638.1:0-83601 GCF_010909765.2 Amblyraja radiata | reverse complement strand
ATTTCCCAATACCACCTCCTTGGTGATCTTAATAGTATTTAGTCTCCATTCTACCGACTCCTGTTTATCCAGCCGTGGACTATTTGTTGTGTCTTCTATGGTGAAGACTGATACAAAATACTCGTTTAATGCCTTTGCCATTTCCATGTTCCCCACACAACAACTCTCAGTCTCACCCTCCAATGGACCAACGTTCACTTAACCACCCTTTTTCTTCTTATATAGCTATAAAAAACTCTTACTATTAGTTTTTATGTTGTTCGCTAAATTCCTTTCATAGCTTATTTTCCCCGTCTTAATTAATCTCTTAGTTACTTTTTGCTGACCTTTAAATGCTTCCCAATCCTCTACCCTCCCACTACCTCTGGCTACCTTGTATGCCCTTGCCTTCAGCCGATACTATCCTTTATATTAAAAGGGCCACCCCTCCTCCCTTTCTTTCCTGTCTATCTTTTCTAATTGTCGAGTACCCCTCTATATTTAACTCCCAGTCCTGATCCCCTTGCAGCCATGTCTCCGTAATGGCCACGATATCATAACTATATATACTTAATTGCACCGTTAATTCATTTATCTTATTCTGAATACTCCGCGCATTTAGATAAAGCACTTTCAGATGATTTTTACTACCCTTCCTTTCCGTTTTTGCCCCTTTTACATCTAGAGCTTTATCTTCACACATTCTGGATCCTCCTGTCACATTTTGATTTTCCGCTTCCCTAGCCTCCCTAGATGAGCCCTCCAATCTATCCTTCCAAAACACTGCTGTAATATCTTCCCTGACTAGCAATGCAACACCACCACCTCTTGCCCCTCCAATTCTATCACACCTGAAGCAATGAAACCCTGGAATATTTAGTTTCCAATCACAGCCCTCCTGCAACCATGTTTCACCGATCGCCACAACATCATACTTCCAGGTGTCTATCCAGACTCTAAGCTCATCCACCTTTCCTACAATGCTCCTAGCATTAAAATATGCATATTTAAGAAACCCCCCGTCTCTTCTTCTCTGTTTATTTCCTTTTTTTTTCCTTCTCCTCTTGTGTCCGAGTGCTTCCCTTTTCTGCTTCCTGCCTCCCATTCGATCCACTAGCTTTCTCTATTTGAGTCCCTCGCCCCAACCATTCTAGTTTAAAGTCCCCCCAGTGACCTTTGCAAATTTCCCCGCCAGGATGTTGGTCCCCCTCGGGTTCAAGTGCAACCCATCCTCTCTGTACAGGTCCCACCTTCCCCAAAAGAAGTCCCAATGATCCAGAAACTTGAATCCCTGCCCTCTGCACCAGTCTTTCAGCCACGCATTTATCCTCCACCTCGCTCTATTCTTACTCTCACTGTCGCGTGGTACAGGCAGTAATCCTGAGATTGTTACCTTTTTGGTCCTTTTCCTTAACTCTCGTCCCAACACCCTAAATCCTCCCTTCAAGACCCCTTCACTCTTTTTACCTATGTCATGTGTACCAATATGTACCACGACCTCAGGCTCCTCTCTCTCTGATTTAAGGATATCTTGGATGCGTTGAGACACGTCCGAGACCTTGGCACCAGGGAGGCAGACCACCATCCTGGTCTCCCGACTGCGGCCACAGAAACGCCTATCCGACCCCCTAACAATAGAGTCCCCAATTACTATTGCCCTCTTCTTTTTTTCCCTACCTTTCGGAGCAACAGGGCCGGTCTCTGTGCTGGAGGCCCGTCCGCTGTTGCTACTCCCGGGCAGGCTGTCATCCTCATCCGTACTCAAACAAGAGTATTTATTTGCAAGGTGTACCGAGATTGGAGTACTCCCTCGTTCCTGCCTCTGCCCCTTTCCCTTCCTTAGCGTGACCCACATGTCTCCCTCCCGAGGTTTTGGAGTGACCACCTCCCTATAACTCCCCTCTATGACCTCGTCACTCCCCCTGACAAGACAGAGGTTATCGAGCTGCTGCTCCAGGAACCTAATACGGTCCCTTAGGAGCCCCATCTCTCTGCACCTGGTGCAGATGTGGACGTCTGGAGGGACATCCGACACCATGACCTCCCACATCTGACATCCAGAACAGTACACTGCTCTGACTGTCATTCTCTCGTCTTACCCTGGATCCGATACCAGTACAATACAATAGAAACTGCTGGGAGAAATCAGCAGGTATCTGACTCACAACAACTGCTCCCTCTTGCCCTTTAAACTGTACCTTCACTATATAAACAAAAAGCACTGTACCTTTAGCCCACTGTACCTTTAGCCCACTGTACCTTTAGCCCACTGTATCTTTAGCCCACTGTACCCTTAGCTCACTGTACCTTTAGCCCACTGTACCCTTAGCTCACTGCACCCTTAGCTCACTGTACCCTTACTAAATCACTGTACCTTTAACCAGAAAGCAGAAATGCTAACCTGAGGTTGCACCCAATCAGCTGCTTCCTCTAGTCTGCTCCCACCAATCAGCGGCTTCCCCAGAAACCCTCCCTATGGAGTGTGGAACGTTACGGGATTTGGTAAAAAAGCCCTGACCCTCCACCGCTGTCTCCAACGGTCCTGGGTCTCTGTGAGAACAAGCCCCGTGCCCGATTCAAGCCCTCACCGCTCTGACCCTCCACCGCTGTCTCCAACGGTCCTGGGTCTCTGTGAGAACAAGCCCCGTGCCCGATTCAAGCCCTCACCGCTCTGACCCTCCACCGCTGTCTCCAACGGTCCTGGGTCTCTGTGAGAACAAGCCCCGTGCCCGATTCAAGCCCTCACCGCTCTGACCCTCCACCGCTGTCTCCAACGGTCCTGGGTCTCTGTGAGAACAAGCCCCGTGCCCGATTCAAGCCCTCACCGCTCTGACCCTCCACCGCTGTCTCCAACGGTCCTGGGTCTCTGTGAGAACAAGCCCCGTGCCCGATTCAAGCCCTCACCGCTCTGACCCTCCACCGCTGTCTCCAACGGTCCTGGGTCTCTGTGAGAACAAGCCCCGTGCCCGATTCAAGCCCTCACCGCTCTGACCCTCCACCGCTGTCTCCAACGGTCCTGGGTCTCTGTGAGAACAAGCCCCGTGCCCGATTCAAGCCCTCACCGTTCTGACCCTCCACCGCTGTCTCCAACGGTCCTGGGTCTCTGTGAGAACAAGCCCCGTGCCCGATTCAAGCCCTCACCGCTCTGACCCTCCACCGCTGTCTCCAACGGTCCTGGGTCTCTGTGAGAACAAGCCCCGTGCCCGATTCAAGCCCTCACCGCTCTGACCCTCCACCGCTGTCTCCAACGGTCCTGGGTCTCTCAGGATAGGGCTATTAAAAATAGAGGAATCATAGAAAACACTAAAAAAATTAGAAAATAGGTGCTGTAGTAGGCCATTCGGCCCTTCGAGCCTGCACCACCATTCAATATGTTCATGGCTGATCATCCAACTCAGTATCCTCACCTGCCTTCTCTCCATACCCCCTGATCCCTTTAGCCACAAGGGCCACATCTAACTCCCTCTTAAATATAGCCAATGAACTGGCCTCAACTACCTTCTGTGGCAGAGAATTCCAGAGATTCACCACTCTGAGAGAGAGATAGAGATTCATGGGATATGGGGAGAAGGCAGGAACGCAGTACTGATTGAGGATGATCAGCCATGGTCACATTGAATGGCGGTGCTGGCTCGAAGGGCCAAATGGCATCCTCCTGCACCTATTGTCTATTGTCTATATCAATTATCCTTACCATGTGAACCCGTTAATTATGGAGCCAAGAAGTCTCGACCTTTGTGTAAGGTAAAAGTGAAGTATAGATTCTGTGATTTACATATCAATCTACCTCACCCTTGTACAATCTACCTCCCCTAGTCCCATATACGCAGGTATATGGGACTAGGGGAGAATACGTGTTCGGCACGGACTAGAAGGGTCGAGATGGCCTGTTTCCGTGCTGTATTTGTTATATGGTTATTTGGTTATATGGTTACTTCCTTAGTAATTATCGTTTTGGTAAAAAATGCTCTGCTGTACCAACTTAATTATAGAGTTGGGGTCACAGCCCTTCACTGTGACATTTCTCTCCTTGTGCAAGTAAAATAAACTCACTGCTGATGGTTAACCCAGTCGTCCACGAGTCTTGATGAAGGCTTTCGACACCTATGATGATAGCTTGACGGCACTGGGCCTGTAGTCGCTGGAGTTTAGAAGAATTAGGGGGGGCGGGGGGCTCAGTGAAACAAAGAGAATAAGGAAAGGCTTGGATAGAGTGGATGTGGAGAGGATATTTCTACTAGTGGGAGCGTCTAGGACTGTAGGTCACAGCCTCAGACTAAACTGACGTTATTTTTGGAAGGAGATAATAGACAGACAATAGACAATTCGGCCCGTCGAGCCAGCACCACCATTAAATGTGATCATGACTGTACATCTCCAATCAGAATCTCGTTCCTGCCTTCTCCCCATATCCCCTGACTCCGCTATTTTTAAGAGCCCCATCTAGCTCTCTCTTGAATGCATCCAGAGAATCGGCTTCCACTGAGGCAGAGAATTCCACAGACTCACAACTCTCTGAGAAGAAAAGTGTTTCCTCGTATCCGTTCTAAATGGCTTACTCCTTATTATTAAACTGTGTGGCCCCTGGTTCTGTCCTCCCCCAACATCGGGAACATGTTTCCTGCCTCTTGCGTGTCCAAGCCCTTAATAATCTTGTACGTTTCAATCAGATGCCCTCTCATCCTTCTAAACTCCAGAGTGTATAAGCCCAGCTGCTCCATTCTCTCAGCATATGACAGTCCGGCCATCCCGGGAATTAACCTTGTAAACCTACGCTGCACTCGCTCAATAGCACGAATGTCCTTCCTCAAATTAGTGGACCAAAACTGCACACAATACTCCAGGTGTGGTCTCACTAGGGCTCTGTACAACTGCAGAAGGACCTCTTTGCTCCTATATTCGATTCCTCTTGTTATAAAGACCAACATGCCAATCGCTTTCTTTATTCGCCCTCTCTGCTACACCCTCTCTCTGTCAACCGCTCTCCCCTCACCCCTCCTTCCCCTCTGACTCTCACTGCATCTCTCCGTCCGTTTCTCTAAATATCTCTGACCCCTTGCAATCTCCCTGTTGCCAACCCACTCGCTCGGACCTCCCATCTCTCTTCATCTTCCCTCAATAAGGTCACTCCTCATCCTGCCGTGCGCTCCAAGGAATAAAGTCCCAGCCTGCCCCAACCTCTCGCTGTAGCTCAGGCCCCTCGAGTCCCGCCAACATCCTCGTAAATCTCAACTGCGCCCTCTCCAGCTCCAGTAGAGTCGCTGCCCCCCCATGTTCCCCACAGATGCTGCCTGACCAGCTGAGTTACTCCAGCACTGTGTGAAATGTCACCTATCCATGTTCTCCACAGACGCTGCCTGACCCGCCGAGTAATTCCAGCACTCTGTGAAACGTCACCTATCCATGTTTTCCACATATGCTGCCTGACCGCCGAGTTATTCCAGCACTCTGTGAAACGTCACCTATCAATGTTCTCCACATATGCTGCCTGACCCGCCGAGTTATTCCAGCACTCTGTGCAACGTCACCTATCCATGTTCTCCACATATGCTGCCTGACCCGCTGAGTTAGTCCAACACTGTGTGAAATGTCACCTATCCATTTTCTCCACAGATGCTGCCTGACCCGTTGAGTTACTCCAGCACTTCGTGTTAGAGTCGTAGAGTGATACAGTGCGGAAACAGGACCTTCGGCCCAACTTGCCCACACCGACCAACATGTCCCGGCTACACTAGTCCCACCTGCCTGCATTTGGTCCATATCCATTCAAACTTGGCCTAACTATGTACCTGTCTATAACTGTTTCTTAAACGTGGGGATAGTCCCAGCCTTAACTCCCTCCTCCGTCAGCTCGTTCCACCCTCTGTTAAAGAGTTACCCCTCAGATTCCTATTAAATATTTTCCCCTTCACTTTCTACCTATGTCCTCTGGTCATCGACCCCCCTCCCTCATTCTGGGCAAGAGATTCTGTGCATCTAACTAAATTGTGCTCTATGCTAGATTAAAGCATCTGCAGTTTCTTGTGTCTCCATCACCTATATCCACCTATCACTTCTGAAGATGGTTCTCAACCTGAAACTTCACCCATTCCTTCTCTCTAGAGATGCTGCCTGTCCCGCTGAGTTACTCCAGCATTTTGTATCCACCTATCACTTGCCAGTCTTTGTCCAATCCACATATTTCTTTTCCAGCTTCCTCCCCCCACCCTCTCCAATCAGTCTGAAGAAGGGTACTGACTCAAAATGTCGTCTGTCCATACCCTCTAAAGCGGTGGAGGAACTCAGTGGGTCAGGTCACATCTGTAGAGGGAAGCCAATCTAGGGCGACCACTCCCACCTCTCCTTTCCAACTTTCTCCACCCCCCACACCAAGCAGTCTGAAGAAGGGTCCTGACCTAGAATGTTGCCTGTCTATGCTCTCCAGAGGTGCAAGTCACTCCAGGAGATTGTGTCTCTTTTTGTAAACCAGCATCTGCTGTTCCTTGCATCTAGACTCGGCGTGCATTTCACCCTACGCTTGCGCTCGGTCCGCCAAGGCCTGCTGGATCTCCCGGGTGCCAACCATTTTAACTCTCCTTCCCATTCCCACACTGGTCTTTCTGTCCTGGGCCTCCTCCATTACCAGAGTGAGGTGACATGTGAACTTGAGGGACAGCACCTCAAAGCTTACAGCCCAATCACATGAACATTGAATTATCCAAATTAAACGGACATCCCCCCCTCCCTCGTGGGCCATCTTTTCGTCATTCCTCTGTCTTCTTCTCGCTGGCGAAAGGCGTCAGGATTAATCCGGTCACCGCTTCCCGTATTTTAAATATGTTTTAAAAGTATGTTTTATTGTTTCCAGGTTTGTTTTATATGGAGGGGAGGGGGAGAATTGGTCGAAACTTTTTTTAGTCACTTACCTCGACGGAGATGCGATTTTACTTCGGAGTCACGTGAGTGACTACGTGAAGAACCCGTCCAGCATGCATGCGCGCTTTGAGCGTTCACGCAGATGCAACAGCGAGGAACGGGAGTACGGGCGCTCCCGCTACAAGCCTGAAAGAATGGACCGTTAGGTAAGTACTTACCCACAGGTTCGAATTTACAACGTTGCTCCTCTTTGTGCTCCAGGTTAAACTGGAGCAAAGCAGCACAGAGGGAAACCGCCCCCGTTCGACCACAGGGAAGGAGCAGAGGGGGGGAGGCGTCACCTGGACCGCACACGCTGCGGTCTACAGTCGGGGTACTGAGCCGATGCCCAGTCCGCTAACAGCTGTCTGACCAACAGCAGCGGACTGGAGGGAAATTCAAAAACCGGAAGTAATCCCTGCAACTCCCGTCAAGGAGACTCGCTGCCCGAGAACTGCAGAAATGCCGCCCGAACATGGCAGGCAGCCTCTAGAGCAAAGTCAGCAACCAAACCTCGGACTGGAGACAGACACGGAAGATTGAACCGGCACTTCAAATTACCGCCCGAGAGCGAGTAAGTGTCTGTTTTCCAAGACTAGAGAAAGGTCATGGAGTAAAAACTCCAGTGAGACTTGCCTCGGGAGCTGGGGCAAGCTCGCCAAGGGAGCATAACACTCCCGCTCCAGTGCACTAACAGCACTGGCCATCTCCCTTATCGAGGGATCGATGGTGACCAGGTCTGGGCTGGTCAAGAAGAGGGGTCACTGGCTGAACAACATCTGGAGTATGCTCGAGGTACAGGATCAGGAAGAGCTGCTGGGTGTGAGATACCGCTACGTGGCTACACCACGAGCGAGATGGCCTTTTCAGTCTAAACTGACGGGCAGCTTACTTCCTGTCTCTACAAAAAAACAAAACAAAAACCTCTCCAAGACAGGTAGCCATGAAGCGTTGGATTTTATCATTCCTCCCCAAAATTGCATTTACTCAAAGTGCCTACCATTATTGGCGGTACAGTGAGCAGGGCATATAAAAACCCAAATATCTTAAATTGCATTTGATACCCCTGACGTCGGCTATCATTTTCGCATGCTCATTCCAGAGGGGCAGGGTAGTATGGTAAAACACCTGACCCTACTGTTCGACACGGTATGTGATCCGCAAGCTCCGGAAGGAAGTCATAAAACCTGCCCTCAACCTAAAAATTCACAGGACTGTGAGAACGCCGACCTCTCAACCACAGATCCTGCTATCTGGCAAAGTTACCAAATCAAGCCTAAAAACTGGACGAAGTGTCCAAGATATTCGGCATCATGAGGGCAGGGCCTGGAATGAGCAAACCACACAAAACCAGACAGCAGTACCTCCACGCGTCCACCAGTAGGCGTCTACTTAATGGTACTGGTGAAAGCTCGGGGTCCGCATGCCAGCCCCCGTAAGCCTTTTCAGGCCAGGGTCCAAAGCGGGCCCCATGGAAAATGCGCCACCCCCCAAGAACACCATCCCGACAGACAAGGAAAAAGAAACCGAAGAAATGAACACACCACTAAACAACAGTGAAGGCAGATGAGTATGGTTCCTACCATCACATATAAGGTGAAGGGTTTGTACTAACGGGGGGGGGGGGGGGGGGGGGTAGGGGGGTCACATATGGGTTTGGAAGCATGAAGAACTATCACACTTGGTAGTTATATACCAAAAGTATTCAAGGATAAAAATTGAATTAAGAAACTTGCCACCAGTTCAGCATGCACCCCAAAGGGGTTTAACCTCCCACTAAAAAAGAACACGAGGGACTAGCTAACTGGAGAAGATATACAAAGGGGTCAGAAAGAAGTCTAATATGAACCTTTGGTACCAAAAAACCCAAAGATGGTGAATGTCGCACCATCATTTACTTAACCACTTGAATATTTTTACCAGGTATACACACTTATGGAAACTTGTAACTGCTAACCGTGGATTTCCTAGGACACTTTATGGTAGACATCGACTTAAAAGATGCATACTATTCAGTACCCATTCATAAAAGATCTTCGGAGATACCACAATTTACCTGGATGGGGTAACTATGGCAGTATAAATTATTGACAATGGCAAAATATGAGCCAAAACTGTTTTCCAAAATATTCAAACCAGCCCTGACACTATTAAGGAACATATCGTCATGGCAGTGGAGTAGAATTCTCCCAGTTTTGCTAGCCCTTGCTGTCTCCTCCCCTTCCTTAACCCTCGAGCTGTCTCCTCCCAACCCCCCGCCCTCGGGCTCCTCCTTCACCCTTTTTCCTTCCTTCTCCCCCCCTCCCCCACCCCTATCAGTCTGAAGAAGGGTTTCGGCCCGAAACGTTGCCTATTTCCTTCGCTCCATAGATGCTGCTGCACCCGCTGAGTTTCTCCAGCATTTTGTGTACCCCCATATCGTCATGGCATGTCTCTATGATATTAACGACAGACAAAACCATGGAATAGCTAAATCAGCAGCATTAGCTATTAAAACTTATTTAGCCTAGGCTCTGTCATACAATCCAGATAAATCTACGTTGACACCATCCACAACTATGGACTATCTGGTATTCAATTAATTCTATCCACTTATCTATAGCATTGCCAAAAGGAGAGTGAGTCGTCATCACTACAGACACTGGGCATAAAACCTAGTTGGAAATATTGAGTACGTTCTATGGGTAAAAGCATATTGTTCAGTAGTGCACCATTTTGCATGTTCATTTATAAATTAACAACATCACAGTGGTGGCATATACCAAACCACTTGGGCGGAAAAAAATCGATATCATGTGACAATTTAACAATTGGTAACCGTATGTCATCAAACATATTTGACCATCAGCGACTTACCTACCATGTGAGCTAAATACTGTAAACAGACATATTAAACCAAAGTATTGCTGAAATTCCCGCTGAACTGGGGGGGGGGGGGGCTAATCTCTATGTTTCTCCCCTTTTCTACCTCATCAGTCAGGTACTACGGCCTCATCAGTCGGGTACTACGCAATATACAGATGGACTCTGCTTCAGGTATTTTGATAGTACCCGACTAAACCTACACAGTCATGGTTCCCAGTGGTCCTCGACGGTCATTAAATCCCTAATGATTTCCCCAGTAGCCCAGACTTATCAACTCACCCAGTATCAGGCATAAGCCACCCATGCCACGATAAATTAAACTACCGGGTTGCAGATTTGAAAAGACCACTGCTGGACCTGGGTTGCAGAATTGGGAAGACCACTGCTGGGCCTGGATTTGTCAGACAGCCCTATCGACACGATGACAGCATTCCACAAGGGAACATACTTGGCAAACATCAAGAGTAGGAAGATACTGTTCAAATACAGGAACTACATATTCAACTACAACAAAACCTGTACTGGAGTTCCTGGCAAGTCTTCACCACAATGAAGGACTCAGCTACTCAGCCATTAATACAGCCAGAAGTGCCCTGTCAGCCTATTTAACTCAGGTACCAGGACAACAGGCCATAGGGCACCACCCACTGGTGATCAAATTCAGGAGAGGCATATTCAACTCTAATCCCCCAGACCAAGGTACACCCAAATCTGGGATGTCAGTGTGGTCCTGACGTACCTTAGGGGATGGTCACCAGCCAGGTCCCTCAACCTGGAACAGCCCATCCTGAAGACGGTCATGCTGATGGCCTTGTCTCAGCACAAAGAGTCCAGTTCCTCCATCTACTACGTTTCTACAATATGGTAATGACATCAGATCGTGTCACATTTACCATTCAGGGGCTGGTCAAACAGAGCAGACCAGGAACATCAGGTCCAGTCATGGAATTCTGGGCATACCCACCTGAACCACGGTTATGTGTCATGACCCACTTATTGAATTACAGCGACACAATAATAAATCCCCGAGGGAGAGAAAAAGCCTTATGGGTCAGCCACAAGAAACCTCATGGTCGGGTGACGAGCCAAACTATCTCAAGTGGCTCAAGCAGGTACTGGGAGTTGCGGGAGTAAATACTAACGTGTATACATCTTACTCTACCAGGGCAGCATCCACATCGGTGACTAAGAGGGTGGACGTGCCTATGGACCGCATCCTAGCTACAGCGGGGTGGTCTAGGGAGTATACGATCCAAACGTTATAACAAGCCACTGGCAGAACCTGTATCGTTTGCAGAAAAATTATTAGAATCTGCAAATATATAATTTAAGCCCGGGGGAACATTTTGGTCTTGTTATTGTTAATAACACCATTATTGTTTTACAAACAGATTCATGGTTGATTACGATAACTTACCTCCTCCCTCGAATGAGTTCGGCAGCGAGTGAAGTATGAACTGTTACACGGTTTGAAATCACAGAGCTTTAAAATCTTCACGTAGTCACTCACGTGACTCCGAAGTAAAATAGTAAGATTAAACGAGAACTTACCAGTTCGAAGTTTGATCTGTATTTTATGAGGAGTTACGATGAGCGATTACGTGCCCTCCGCTCCCACCCTCAATTATAGAGATCAACTGATATTTAAGTTTTTCCTTTTCTTTACTATGTTTATTTCAATTATTGTGTCTTCTGTGATTCCACACCGCTGCTTTGAAGTATGGCGCGCATGCGTGCTGGACGGGTTCTTCACGTAATCCATCATCGTAACTCCTCATCAAATACAGATCAAACTTCGAACTGGTAAATTCTCGTTTAATCTTACTATTTTTCTCTTTTGCCGAGGATCGCCCGTGAGGAACTCCAACCTCGGGGCCTGTGGACTTTAACACCGTGAAGCCCGCGGTCTCCGGTAAGAAGAGGCCGACTCGGGAGCTCCATGCTACGGAGTGTTCCAATACTTCCCGATGCCGGAGTTTCCGTCATCCCGACGCGAGGGCTTGACATCGGACCGTCGGCAGCGGCGACTGCGGAGGGTTCAACAGCCCCGACCACTGGTGAACAAACGAGGAAGGTGATTGAACTTTATTACCTTCCATCACAGCGAGGAATATGGATTCCGCTGTGGTAGATGTTTCTGTTAAATTTTATTTGGTATGGCTGTATGGTAACTCAAATATCACTGTACCTTAGTTGGTGCATGCGACAGTAAATGTGAACTGAACTAACTTTTGAAAACATCCAGTGAATTGGCCTCCACTGCCTTCTGTGGCAGGGAATTCCGGATTCACAACTCTCTGGTTGAAAAGGTTTTTCCTCATCTGAGTCTGAAATGACCTACCCCTTATTCTTAAACTGTGCCCCCCTGGGTCTGATAATATCCTAGTGACATAATACAAGTTATAACGCAAGGTATTTTATTAAGTAAAGTTTAATTTGACTTATTTGGGCGGCGGGGGGGGAAGCTGGAAAAAAGAGTTGGGGTCGGGACAGACTCCAGGATTTCATTTGGATGAGGGGAGAGTTTCCACAAATTGGAGAATTCTGTGTTCATGTAATTGGGCTGTAAGGAACAGATAGGTGACGTTTCAGAGTGCTGGAGTAACTCGGCGGGTCAGGCAGCATCTGTGGAGAACATGGATAGTGACATTTCGGGTCAGGACCCTTCTTCAGACTAACACTATGTTGACAGTTGAGAGGGTGATCGGCAGATGAGTGAAGTGACAGAGGCGAGGGAAAATAAGGAGATAAATGGATGTCAGATAAGGAGAGAGGAGTGTATATGTGTAGCTTTAAGGGACATTGTTCAGGTAGCATTTGGAATATTACATTAAGTTAACCAGAATGGTTTAAATACAAGGAACTGCAGATGCTGGTTTACAAAAAAGGACACAAAATGCTGGAATACCTCAGTGGGCCAGGCAGCATCTCTGGACAGAAGGACTGAGTGACATTTTGGGTCGAGACTGAGGAGGGTCTCGACCAGAAACGTTACCCATTCCTTCCAGCATTTTGTGTTTACCAAAACTGCGCCTATCCAGGTGACGGTGTGCCAGCAGGCTGGAGGAGCGGGGAAAGGCATTGCCACAGAGCGGGCAGGTGAAGGGGCGCTGGCCGGCGTGGTCTCGCTAGTGCTCCAGCAGGTGGTCAAGGCGGGTGAAGCCCTTACCACAGGACGGGCAGGGGAAGGGACGCTCAGGGCTGGACATGCGGGTGAAACCCTTGCCACACTCAGCGCACACGAGGGTCTCTCTCTGGTGTGTTTCCGTTGGTGCTCCCGCAGCCCCCATGCTCTCGTCACAGAGGGATCAGCTGCTCGCCAGCATGGGACCGCTGGTGCTGCCGCAACCCACGCGAGCAGTCAAACGACTCACCACAGTACGGGCAGTCGTAGGGCTGGCCACTGGTGTGCTCGCCACACACCGGGCTGGGACGGGACTGTCACCGGCGTGCACCCACTGGTGGAACAGCAGCCGGGTGGAGTTGCTGAAGCCCTTGCCGCACTGGGCACAGGTGTAGGACCGCTCGCTGGTGTGGTTGCACTGGTGCTCCAGCAAGTTGCTGGAGTGGGTGAAGCCCTTGCCGCACTGGATAGAGGTGTAGGGGCGCTCGCCGGTGTGGGAGCGCTGGTGCACAAGCAGGTTGCTGGATTGGGAGAAGCCCTTGCCACACTGGGCGCAAGTGTAAGGGCGCTCGCCGGTATGGGTACAGCGCTGGTGCTTCAGGAGGTTGCCGGTGTGGGTGAAGCCCTTGTCACATTGGGCACAGATGTAAGGACGCTCGCCGGTGTGGGTGCGCTGGTGCTGCAGCAGGCTGCTGGATTGGGTGAAGCCCATGCCGCACTGGGCACAGGTGTAGGGGCGTTCGCCGGTGTGGGTGCGCAGGTGCTGCAGCAGTTTGCTGGACTGGGTGAAGCCGATGCCACACTGGGCACAGCTGTAGGGGCACTCGCCGATGTGTGTGCGCTGGTGCTGCAGGAGGCTGCTGGACTTGGTGAAGCCCTTGCCACACTGGGCACAGGTGTAGGGCCGCTCCCCGGTATGCAGCCGCCTGTGCACCTTCAGGTCCTTGGACGATTTGAAGTCTTTGACGCAGTCGGAGCAGGTGAAGGGCCGCTCACTGCTGTGCACCCGCTGGTGCACCCGCTGGTGCACCCGCATCCCTGACAACTGGGTAAAGCTCTTGCCGCATGTGGAGCAGCCATAGGGCTTCTCGCCCCTGTGCACTTGCCGGTGGGCCTTAAGGACATTCGCCGCCTTGAAAGTCTTGCCGCAATCCGAGCAGTTGAAGGGATGTTCTCCCGTGTGCACCCACCGGTGGATCTCCAGCTCGCTCGGGCTCTGCCAGTCCTTGCCACATACGTCGCACTCATAACGCTTCTCCTTGTTGTGCCCCATCATGTGGTCCTCCATTAAAGCTCAGCCCCTCGAAGCTCAACCCACACACCGAGCGGGGGGGGGGGGGGGGGGGGTCACCTGCACCCTGGCCGCCTTCAATAGCCGCTCACGTCCCCGTCTCCGTCCACAGCAAAGGCTCCTAAACCCTGCAGGAGGGGAAGAACGAGGGACAACAAGCTGGCAAACAGGACATTACTAGCACATGTAGAGCGTGTTTATGGCGGAGGAAACCGTTACATAATTCTGCGCGGCACACTGGCGCACCGTTACAGTTGCTGCCTCACCGCCAGAGACCCGGGGTCGATCATGACTACAGGTGCTGTCTGTGTGGAGATTGTACGTTCTCTCCTTGACCTGCGTGGATTTTTATTCCTGGTGTTCTGGTTTCCTCCAACATTTCAAAGACGTTCAGGGTTGTAGATTAATCGGCCTCCGCAAAATTGCTGAATTGTCCCTAATGTGTATGGGACAGCGCTGGTCGGTCCGGACTCCGTGGGCCGAAAGATCTGTTGATTCCACTCTGCATCTCTAAACTAAGCTAAACCAAATAGTGTCGATCCAAAACGCCACCCATTCCTTCTCTCCACAGATGCTGCCTGACCCGCTGAGTTACTCCAGCACTTTGTCATAGTCATAGAGTGATACAGCGTTTGAAAGAGGCCGCTCGGCCTAACTCGTACCCGCAGTCCTAGATCCCTCGGCTCCACACATTCCGCAAGGCTCAGAGTTGTACAGAGTCCTAGCGAGACCACACCTGGAGTATTCTGTGCAGTTTTGGTCCCCTAATTTGAGGAAGGACATTCTTGCTGTTGAGGGAGAGCAGCGCAGGTTTACAAGTTTAATTCCCGGGATGGCGGGACTGTCATATGCTGAGAGAATGGAGGGGCTGGGCTTGTATACTCTGAAGTTTAGAAGGATGAGAGGGATTCTTAATGAAACATATAAGATTGTTAAGGGTTTGGACATGCTAGAGGCAGGAAACATCTTCCCGATGTTGGGTGAGTCCAGAACCAGGGGCCACAGTTTAAGAATAAGGGGTAAGCCATTTGGAATGGAGGTGAGGAAACACTTTTTCTCACACGGAGTTGTGAGTCTGTGGAATTATCTGCCGGTTCTCTGGATACTTGCAAGAGAGAGCTAGATAGGGCTCTTGAAGATCGCGGAGTCAAGGGATATGGGCAGAAGGCAGGAACAGGGTACTGATTCGGGAAGATCAGCCATATTCACATTGAATGGCGGTGCTGCCCCAGCGCCCCACCATTCACAGTGAAGATCCTGCCCTGGTTTGAATTCATAAACTGCAACACCCTCCCCACCCCCAAAACAATGTGCCCTCCTCACTGCCCCTTACTCCCATTGCTCCCTCCCCCCTTCTTCCCACCCCACCAGGCTCCCTCCCCCTTTCCTTGACCCCTCTCTCGCCCCCAGTTCCCTGCCCCCCCTAGTAACCTCTTCAAAATTTCCCTAGTAACCTCTTCAAAAAATTCAAGAAGATTAGTCAAACATGACCTTCCAGGCACAAATCCATGTTGACTGTTCCTAATCAGACCCTGTTTATCCAGATGCTTATATATATTATCTCTAAGTATCTTTTCCATTAATTTGCCCACCACTGAAGTCAAACTAACAGGTCTATAATTGCTAGGTTTACTCTTAGAACCATTTTTAAACAATGGAGCAACATGCACAGTACGCCAATCCTCGGGGACTATTCCCGTTTCTAATGACATTTGAAATATTTCTGTCATAGCCCCGGCTATTTCTACACTAACTTCCCCCAATGTCCTAGGGAATATCCTGTCTGGACCTGGAGACTTATCCACTTTTATATTTTTCAAAAGTGTCAGTACTTCTTTTACTTTGAAACTCATAGTATCAATAGCTACTCTACTAGTTTCCCTCACCTCACATAATTCAATATCCTTCTAACCATATAACAATTACAGCACGGAAACAGGCCATCTCGACCCCTCTAGTCCGTGCCGAACACATAGTCTCCCCTAGTCCCATATACCTGCGCTCAGACCATAACCCTCCATTCCTTTCCCATCCATATAACTATCCAATTTATTTTTAAATGATAAAAACGAACCTGCCTCCACCACCTTCACTGGAAGCTCATTCCACACAGCTACCACTCTCTGCGTAAAGAAGTTCCCCCTCATGTTACCCCTAAACTTCAGTCCCTTAATTCTCAAGTCATGTCCCCTTGTTTGAATCTTCCCTACTCTCAGTGGGAAAAGCTTTTCCACGTCAACTCTGTCTATCCCTCTCATCATTTTAAAAACCTCTATCAAGTCCCCCCTTAACCTTCTGCGCTCCAAAGAATAAAGCCCTAACTTGTTCAACCTTTCTCTGTAACTTAGTTGCTGAAACCCAGGCAACATTCTAGTAAATCTCCTCTGTACTCTCTCTATTTTGTTGACATCCTTCCTATAATTAGGCGACCAAAATTGTACACCATACTCCAGAATTGGCCTCACCAATGCCTTGTACAATTTTAACATTACATCCCAACTTCTATACTCAATGCTCTGATTTATAAAGGCCAGCACACCAAAAGCTTTCTTTACCACCCTATCTACATGAGATTCCACTTTCATGGAACTGTGCACAGTTATTCCCAGATCCCTCTGTTCACCTACATTCTTCAATTCCCTACCATTTACCATGTACGTCCTATTTTGATTTGTCCTGCCAAGATGTAGCACCTCACACTTATCAGCATTAAACTCCATCTGCCATCTTTCAGCCCACTCTTCCAACTGGCATAAATCTCTCTGTAGACTTTGAAACTCTTCTTCATTACCCGCAACCCCACCTATCTTAGTATCATCTGCATACTTACTAATCCAATTTACCACACCATCGTCCAGATCGTTGATGTACATGACAAACAACAGTGGACCCAACACAGATCCCTGTGGCACCCCACTCGTCACTGGCCTCCAACCTGACAAACAACCATCCACCATTACTCTCTGGCATCTCCCATTCAGCCACTGTTGAATCCATCTTGCTACTCCACCATTAATACCCAACCATTGAACCTTCTTAACCAACCTTCCATGAGGAACCTTGTCAAAGGCCTTACTGAAGTCCATATACACAACATCCACTGCTTTACCCTCATCAATTTCCCGAGTAACATCTTCAAAAAATTCAAGAAGATTAGTTAAACATGACCTTCCAGGCACAAATCCATGTTGACTGTTCCTAATCAGACCCTGTTTATCCAGATGCTTATATATATTATCTCTAAGTATTCTTTCCATTAATTTGCCCACCACTGACGTCAAACTAATAGGTCTATAATTGCTAGGTTTACTCTTAGACCCCTTTTTAAACAATGGAACAACATGCGCAGTACGCCAATCCTCCGGCACTATTCCCGTTTCTCCTTGGTGAATACCGAAGAAAATAAATTGTTCAATATCTCCCCCATCTCTTTTGGCTCTGCAGATAGCTGTCCACTCTGTCTCTCCAATGGACCAATTTTATCCCTTGTTATCCTTTTGCTATTAATATAGCTGTAGAAACCCTTTGGATTTACTTTCACCTTGCTTGCCAATGCAACCTCATATCTTCTTTTAGCTTTTCTTATTTATTTCTTAAGATTCTTTTTACATTCCTTATACTCCTCAAGCACCTCATTTACGTCATGCTGCCTATAATTATTGTAGATCTCCCTCTTTTTCCGAACAAGATGTCCAATTTCCCTTGAAAATCAGGGCTCTTTCCAATTTTTACTGTTTCCTTTCAACCGAACAGGAACATAAAGATTCTGTACTCTTAAAATGTCCCCTTTAAATGTCCTCCATTTCTCTTCTACATCTTTCCCATAAAACAAAATGTCCCAGTTCAGTCCTTTTAAATCATCTCGCATCTCATCAAAGTTAGCCTTTCTCCAATCAAAAATCTCAACCCTAGGTCCAGTTCTGACCTTCTCCATAATTATATTGAAACTAATGGTATTGTGATCACTGGACCCGAAGTGCTCCCCAACGCATACCTCCGCCACCTGTCCCGTCTCATTTCCTAACAGGAGGTCCAGCACTGCCCCTCCTCTAGTAGGTACCTCTATGTATTGCTGCAAAAAACTACCCTGCACACATTTTACAAACTCCAAACCATCAAGCCCATTTACAGAATGTGTTTCCCAGTCTATGTGTTGAAAGTTGAAATCTCCCACAATCACTACCTTGTGCTTACTACTAATATCTGCTATCTCCATACATATTTGCTCTTCCAATTCTCGTTCCCCATTTGGCGATCTATAATACACCCCTATAAGTGTTGCTACACCTTTCCCACTTCTCAGTTCCACCCAAATAGCCTCCCTAGATGAGCCCTCCAATCTATCCTGCCAAAGCACTGCTGTAATATCTTCCCTGACTAGCAATGCAACACCTCCACCTCTTGCCCCTCCAATTCTATCACACCTGAAGCAGCGAAATCTTGGAATATTTAGTTTCCAATCACAGCCCTCATGCAACCATGTTTCACTGATCGCCACAACACCATACTTCCAGGTGTCTATCCAGACCCTAAGCTCATCCACCTTTCTTACAATGCTCCTAACATTAAAATATGCACATTTAAGAAACCCCCCGTCTCTTATTCTCTGTTTATTTCCTTTTTTTATTTCTCCTCTTGAGTCCGAGTGCTTCCCTTTTCTGCTTCCTGCCTCCCATTCTGTATACTAGCTTTCTCTATTTGAGTCCCTCGCCCCAACCATTCTAGTTTAAAGTCTCCCCAGTGGCCTTTGCAAATTTCCCCGCCAGGATATTGGTCCCCCTCGGGTTCAAGTGCAACCCATCCTTTCTGTACAGGTCCCATCTTCCCCAAAAGAAGTCCCAATGATCCAGAAACTTGAATCCCTGCCCTCTGCACCAGTCTTTCAGCCACGCATTTATCCTCCACCTCGCTCCATTCCTACTCTCACTGTCGCGTGGCACAGGCAGTAATCCTGAGATTGTTACCTTTTTGGTCCTTTTCCTTAACTCTCCTCCCAACTCCCTAAATCCTCCCTTCAGGACCTCTTCCCTTATTTTACCTATGTCATTGGTACCTATATGTACCACGACCTCAGGCTCCTCTCCCTCTGATTTCAGAATATCTTGGATTCGTTGAGACACGTCCGAGACCTTGGCGCCAGGGAGGCAGACCACCATCCTGGTCTCCCGACTGCGTCCACAGAATCACCTATCCGACCCCCTAACAATAGAGTCCCCAGTTACTATTGCCCTCTTATTTTTTTCCCCCGCCTTTCGGAGCAACAGGGCCGGTCTCTGTGCTGGAGACCCGTCCGCTGTCGCTACCCCCGGGTAGGCCGTCACCCCCATCCGTACTCAAACAGGATTACTTATTTGCAAAAGTACACAAAATTGCTGGAGAAACTCAGCGGGTGCAGCAGCATCTATGGAGCGAAGGAAATAGGCGACGTTTCGGGCCGAAACCCTTCTTCAGACTGATGGGGGGTGGGGGGGGGGGGGGGAAGGAAGGAAAAAGGGGAGGAGGAGGAGCTCGAGGGCTGGCGGATGGGAGGGTGGGAGGAGACAGCTAGAGGGTTATGGAAGGGGAGGAGACAGCAAGGGCTAGCAAAATTGGGAGAATTCAATGTTAATGCCATCCGGACGCAATGTCCCCAGGCGGAATATGAGGTGCTGTTCCTCCAATTTCCGCTGTTGCTCACTCTGGCAATGGAGGAGACCCAGGACAGAGAGGTCGGATTGGGAATGGGAGGGTGCGTTGAAGTGCTGAGCCACCGGGAGGGCAGGTTGGTTATTGCGGACTGAGCGGAGATGTTCGGCGAAACGATCGCCCAACCCACACATCGCCCCGTCCCCAGTCCACCCACCTGCCTTCCTCTGGCCCCAACTCCCACCCTGCCGGGTGTTCACCATCCCCCCCCCCCGACCTCCCCCTCTCCCACACCCAACGGTATGTCCTCTGCAGAGGTCTTACCTTTGTCCCCCTCCGTCCCCATCTCAATGAGTTCCGCGCCCACCATGACTTGGAGCGCTTCTACCGTCGTCTCCGCCTCACAGCGCACTGCCATGGGAAGGAGTCCTCGCCCCCCAATGATGACCCTTTTCCCCGTCTCCGACGCACCCCCTCCTCGTGGAACCCCTCTCGTAAAGTCCCGGCTCTGGAACTCTTTATCCAGAACTGCCGCCGCGACGTCAACCGCCTTAACTTCTCCACTCCCCTGTCTCACTCTAATCTTTCCCCCTCTGAACGCACTGCCATTGAATCACTCCGCAAAAACCCAGATTGGGTCATCAAACCAGCCGACAAGGGAGGTGCCGTGGTAGTCTGGCGCGTCGATCTCTACAAAGCTGAGGCCACGCGCCAACTATCGGACACCTCCTCCTACTTACCCTTGGACCATGACCCCACTGACGAGCACCAGGCCACCATTTCTAGCACCATCACCAACTTCATCAATTCCCACGCCCTGCCCGACCAAGCTTCCAACCTCATCGTTCCCCAGCCCCGCACGGCCCGTTTTTACCTTTTCCCCAAAATCCACAAACCCGGATCTCCCGGCAGACCGATTGTCTCTGCGTGTTCGTGCCCCACCGAACTAATCTCCACATACCTTGACTCCATCCTATCCCGCTTGGTCGAATCCCTTCCCACCTATGTTCTAGACACCCCAGACACTCTCCGCCGCCTCCACGCATTCCACTCTCTGGGCCCTCACCCCCTCATCTTCACCATGGATGTCCGGTCACTCTACACCTCCATCCCCCACCAGGATGGCCTCGGAGCCCTCCGGTTCTTCCTCGACCAGAGGAGCAACCTATACCCAGCCACTGACACTCTCCTCCGCTTAGCGGAGTTAGTCCTCACCCTCAACAACTTTACATTTGACTCCTCCCATTTCCTCCAAACACAATGCGTAGCTATGGGCACACGCATGGGCCCCAGCTACGCCTGCCTCTTTGTCGGGTACGTTGAACAATCCTTGTTCAATACGTACCAGGGCCCCATCCCCGACCTCTATCTCCGTTACATTGACGACTGTTTTGGGGCCACCTCCTGCACCTACACACAACTGACTGACTTCATCCACTTCACCACCAACTTCCATCCGGCACTCCAATACACCTGGACCATTTCCGACACTTCCCTACCATTACTTGACCTCACCATCTCCATCGCAGGGGACAGACTCCTGACCGACATACATTACAAACCCACTGACTCACATGGCTATCTGGACTACACGTCTTCCCACCCTGCCCCCTGTAAAGACTCCATCCCCTACTCCCAATTCCTCCGCGTACGCCGCATCTGTTCCCAGAATGAGACATTCCATACCAGGGCATCGGAAATGTCCTCGTTCTTCAGGGAACGGGGATTCTCCTCCGCCACCATAGATGAAGCTCACACCAGGGTCTCCTCCATACCCCGTAACACTGCTCTCTCTCCCCATCCCCGCACTCGCAACAAGGGCAAAGTCCCGCTTGTCCTCACCTTTCACCCCACCAGCCGGCAAATACAACACATAATCCTCCGCCATTTCCGCCACCTCCAACGTGACCCCACCACTCGCCACATCTTCCCATCTCCCCCCATGTCTACCTTCCGCAAAGACCGCTCCCTCAGCCACTCCCTCGTCAATTCTTCCCTTCCCTCCCGCACCACCCCCTCCCCGGGCACTTTCCGTTGCAACCGCAAGAAATGCAACACCTGTCGCTTGACCTCCCCCCTCGACTCCATTCAAGGACCCAAGCAGTCGTTCCAGGTGCGACAAAGGTCCACCTGTACCTCATCCAACCTCATCTACTGCATCCGCTGCTCTAGATGTCAGCTGATTTACATCGGGGAGACTAAGCGGAGGTTGGGCGATCGTTTCGCCGAACACCCCCGCTCAGTCCGCAATAACCAACATGACCTCCCGGTGGCTCAGCACTTCAACACCCCCTCCCATTCCCAACCCGACCTCTCTGTCCTGGGCCTCCTCCATTGCCAGAGTGAGCAACAGCGGAAATTGGAGGAACAGCACCTCATATTCCGCCTGGGGACCTTGCGTCCGGATGGCATTAACATTGAATTCTCCCAATTTTGCTAGCCCTTGCTGTCTCCTCCCCTTCCTAAACCCTCTAGCTGTCTTCTCCCACCCTCTCATCCGCCCGCCCTCGGGCTCCTCCTCCTCCCCTATTTCCTTCCTTCTCCCCCCTACCCCCCATCAGTCTGAAGAAGGGTTTCGGCCCGAAACGTCGCCTATTTCCTTCGTTCCATAGATGCTGCTGCACCCGCTGAGTTTCTCCAGCAATTTTGTGTACCTTCGATCTTCCAGCATCTGCAGTTCCTTCTTGAACACTTTGTCTACTCCACTGCGATATCTCCTCAAGGTATGCCTACTTTGAAGAAGTTCTCCTCCTCTCTCCGGAGACAGTTTCACAACCTCCTCTCTAACTGCACACCCTCTGTGATCCCCCTGCCTTCCAACTGTACGACCACATCCTTGCCCAGACTCGATACCGCAGCCACATTTGCTTCCTCGGGGCCTGCCTGCGCCTCCATCTCATACCCCATGGCTTCCAGCTCCAGTTCCCTACCTCCCAGTTCGGACCCCAACCGGACCATCGGTACCGATTGGCTATCCACCGGCATACCCAGCAATTCTCCAACCGGGCACTGAGATCCACCCTGGTCGCGATGCGCCGGCACCAGCAGGACCTCACATCGTCACTCTCTGAACTTCAGGCCTCACTAACCCATACCTGCAACGGACCCCAATTATATTTCATCCTCCGGAAGATCCACCTCTTCAATCAAAAATTCCTGGCCTACCTAACTCCACCAAGGACCTTAAATTATCCCGCCTACAGGCTGCTCCCGACGCCCCGCGACTCGACCACCAGCAGACTCCAGGCCCCAACTCCGGCCTGCATCGCCTGCCCGAGTCCCTACTCACCAGGACGCCGCCTTCACCGACTTCCACATCGATGCCGCCGCCGACCCTCACCTGCCTACCGATGACGCCCAGCCTCGCCGCTTCTACGGTAACTTGGACTTTCTCCCCCTCGCTGATTCCTCCGACCCTCGCCGCCCTCCGGGACCGCCCAGCCTCATCGCCGCACCGGGCCTACCCGACATCGCCGCCGCACTGGGCCCATCCAGCATCGCCGCCGGTCCGGGCCCACTGAACTTCGCCGCCGCACTGGGCCCGCCTAACATCGCCGCGGGACCCGACCTACCCAACATCGCCGCCGGACACGACCTACCGGACACCGCCGCCGGACCCGACCTACCCGGCATCGCCGCCGGACCCGACCTACCCGGCATCGCCGCCGGACCAGACACACCCAACATCGCCGCAGGACCCGACCTACCGGACACCGCCGCCGGACCAGACCCACCCAACATCGCCGCCGGACCCGACCTACCGGACACCGCCGCCGGACCAGACCCACCCAACATCGCCGCCGGACCAGACCCACCCAACATCGCCGCCGGACCCGACCCACCCAACATCGCCGCCGGACCCGTCCTACCCGGCATCGCCGCCGGACCCGGGGCTCCCCCAACATGGACGCTGCAACGCACCCGACTCATCTCGCCGCCCCACCGCTATGGCCGACCCGCGCCGCCCCGCCGACTATCCACCCACCGGGACCTGCCACGCATCGCCCGCGGACCCCGACTCAACCGCCACTGGACCCCGACCATCGGGTCCGGTGACCATCGCCACTGGACTCCGACCATCGGGTCCGGTGACCCGCGCCACTCCACCTCCCTCCAGCAACCCACAGCAGTCGCCTTACCTGGAGCCTGGACTCTGCACTGGGCCTGGAGCCTTCACCTGCTTACTCCCACTCTCCTGGGCGTAACTCCACTGGGTCCTAGTGCCCGTCTGCCCAGCCTTGCTAACCTCAGTGGCTGTTCCACTGACTCTCCCCATCCCCCTCTAACTATGTCACCCCGCTCTTCCCCACCCACATTACAGCCCTCTCACCCCCCACCCCCTGACCACCCACCACCCCTCCAACACCCACAACCCCCCCCCCCTTCACATCGCCCTGTCCCCAGTCCACCCAAATGCCTTCCTCTGGCCACAACTCCCACCCCTGCCGGGTGTTCACCACACCCCCCGATCTCCCCCTCTCCCACACCGAACAGTCTGTACTCAGCAGAGGTCTCACCTTTGTCCCCCTCCGTCCCCATCTCAATGAGTTCCGCGCACCATGACTTGGAGCGCTTCTGCCGTCGCCTCCGCCTCACAGCGCACTTCCATGGGAAGGAGTCCTCGCCCCCCAATGATGACCCTTTTCCCGTCTCCAACGCACCCCCTCCTCGGGGAACCCCTATCGTAAAGTCCCGGCTCTGGAACTCTTTATCCAGTACTGCCGCCGCGACGTCAACCGCCTCAACTTCTCCACTCCCCTGTCTCACTCCAATCTCTCCCCCCCCTGAACGCACTGCCATTGAATCACTCCGCAAAAACCCAGATTGGGTTATAAAACCAGCCGACAAGGGAGGTGCCGTGGTAGACTGGCGCGTCGATCCCTACAAAGCTGAGGCCACGCGCCAACTCTCGGACACCTCCTCCTACTTACCCTTGGACCATTACCCCACTGACGAGCACCAGGCCACCATATCTAGCACCATCACCGACTTCATCAATTCCCACGCCCTGCCCGACCAATCTTCCAACCTCATCGTTCCCCAGCCCCGCACGGCCCGTTTTTACCTTCTCCCCAAAATCCACAAACCCGGCTCTCCCGGCAGACCCATTGTCTCTGCTTGTTGGTGCCCCACCGAACTAATCTCCACATACCTTGACTCCATCCTATCCCCCTTGGTCAAATCCCTTCCCACCTATGTTCTAGACACCTCAGACACTCTCCGCCGCCTCTCTAGGCCCTCACCCCCTCATCTTCACTATGGATGTCCAGTCACTACACCTCCATCCCTCACCAGGATGGCCTCAAAGCCCTCCGGTTCTTCCTCGACCAGAGGAGCAACCTATACCCAGCCACTGACACCCTCCTCCGACTAGCAGAGTTGGTCCTCACCCTCAACAACTTTACGTTTGACTCCTCCCATTTCCTCCAAACACAAGGCGTAGCTATGGGCACACGCATTGTCCCCAGCTACGCCTGCCTCTTTGTCGGGTACGTTGAACAATCCTTGTTCAATACGTACCAGGGCCCCATCCCCGACCTCTACCTCCGTTACATTGACGACTGCTTCGGTGCCACCTCCTGCACCCACACACAACTGACTGACTTCATCCACTTTACCACCAACTTCCACCGGCACTCCAATACACCTGGGCCATTTCCGACACTTCCCTACCATTCCTTGACCTCACCATCTCCATCGCAGGGGACAGACTTCTGACCGACATACACTACAAACCAACTGACTCACATGGCTATCTGGACTACACTTCTTCCCACCCTGCCCCCTGTAAAGACTCCATCCCCTACTCCCAATTCCTCCGCCTACGCCGAATCTGCTCCCAGGATGAGACGTTCCACACCAGGACATCGGAAATGTCCTCGTTCTTCAGGGAACGGGGATTCCCCTCCGCCACCATAGATGAGGCTCACACTCAACTCCCTTGTCAATTCTTCCCTTCGCCTCCCGTAGCACCCCCTCCCCGGGCACTTTCCGTTGCAACCGCAAGAAATGCAACACCTGTCCCTTCACCTCCCCCCTCGACTCCATTCAAGGACCCAAGCAGTCGTTCCAGGTGCGACAAAGGTTCACCTGCATCTCCTCCAACCTCATCTACTGCATCCGCTGCTCTAGATGTCAGCTGATTTACATCGGGGAGACTAAACGGAGGTTGGGCGATCGTTTCGCCGACCACCTCCACTCAGTCCGCAATAACCTACCTGAGCTCCCGGTTGCTCAGCACTTCAACTCCCCCTCCCATTCCCAATCCGACCTCTCTGTCCTGGGTCTCCTCCATTGCCAGAGGGAGCAACACCGGAAATTGGAGGAACAGCACCTCATATTCCGTCTGGGTTGCTTGCGTGCGGATGGCATGAACGTTGAATTCTCCCAGTTTTGCTAGCCCTTGCTGTCTCCTCCCCTTCCTTAACCCTCGAGCTGTCTCCTCCCAACCCCTCGCCATCGGGATCCTCCTCCCCTTTTCCTTCCTTCTCTCCCCCACCCCCTATCAGTCTGAAGAAGGGTTTCGGCCCGAAACGTCGCCTATTTCCTTCGCTCCATAGATGCTGCTGCACCCGGTGAGTTTCTCTAGCATTTTTGTGTACCACCGTCAGTTAACATACTCATTGTCCTTACCATAGCTCATTACAGCACTCAGAAACCACCAGCCAGAAATCATTATTGAGCACAGGTACCTTCATTATCCACGTATCCAGGTCGCGATCTAGTGTCAGAATTGTTAACATATTACATAGTGTCAGAATTTATTAACAGATTGTTAAGGGTTTGGACACACCAGAGGCAGGAGACATTTTCCCGATGCTGGGGTAGTCCAGAACCAGGGGCCACACACAGTTTAAGAATAAGGGGTAAGCCATTTAGAACGGAGACGAGGAAACATTTTTTCTCACAGAGAGTGGTGAGTCTGTGAAATCCCCTGCCTCAGAGGGCGGTGGAGGCCGGTTCTCTGGATGCTTTCAAGCGAGAACTGGATAGGGCTATTAAAAATAGAGGAATCATAGAAAACACTAAAAAAATTAGAAAATAGGTGCTGTAGTAGGCCATTCGGCCCTTCGAGCCTGCACCACCATTCAATATGTTCATGGCTGATCATCCAACTCAGTATCCTCACCTGCCTTCTCTCCATACCCCCTGATCCCTTTAGCCACAAGGGCCACATCTAACTCCCTCTTAAATATAGCCAATGAACTGGCCTCAACTACCTTCTGTGGCAGAGAATTCCAGAGATTCACCACTCTGAGAGAGAGATAGAGATTCATGGGATATGGGGAGAAGGCAGGAACGCAGTACTGATTGAGGATGATCAGCCATGGTCACATTGAATGGCGGTGCTGGCTCGAAGGGCCAAATGGCATCCTCCTGCACCTATTGTCTATTGTCTATATCAATTATCCTTACCATGTGAACCCGTTAATTATGGAGCCAAGAAGTCTCGACCTTTGTGTAAGGTAAAAGTGAAGTATAGATTCTGTGATTTACATATCAATCTACCTCACCCTTGTACAATCTACCTCCCCTAGTCCCATATACGCAGGTATATGGGACTAGGGGAGAATACGTGTTCGGCACGGACTAGAAGGGTCGAGATGGCCTGTTTCCGTGCTGTATTTGTTATATGGTTATTTGGTTATATGGTTACTTCCTTAGTAATTATCGTTTTGGTAAAAAATGCTCTGCTGTACCAACTTAATTATAGAGTTGGGGTCACAGCCCTTCACTGTGACATTTCTCTCCTTGTGCAAGTAAAATAAACTCACTGCTGATGGTTAACCCAGTCGTCCACGAGTCTTGATGAAGGCTTTCGACACCTATGATGATAGCTTGACGGCACTGGGCCTGTAGTCGCTGGAGTTTAGAAGAATTAGGGGGGGCGGGGGGCTCAGTGAAACAAAGAGAATAAGGAAAGGCTTGGATAGAGTGGATGTGGAGAGGATATTTCTACTAGTGGGAGCGTCTAGGACTGTAGGTCACAGCCTCAGACTAAACTGACGTTATTTTTGGAAGGAGATAATAGACAGACAATAGACAATTCGGCCCGTCGAGCCAGCACCACCATTAAATGTGATCATGACTGTACATCTCCAATCAGAACCTCGTTCCTGCCTTCTCCCCATATCCCCTGACTCCGCTATTTTTAAGAGCCCCATCTAGCTCTCTCTTGAATGCATCCAGAGAATCGGCTTCCACTGAGGCAGAGAATTCCACAGACTCACAACTCTCTGAGAAGAAAAGTGTTTCCTCGTATCCGTTCTAAATGGCTTACTCCTTATTATTAAACTGTGTGGCCCCTGGTTCTGTCCTCCCCCAACATCGGGAACATGTTTCCTGCCTTTTGCGTGTCCAAGCCCTTAATAATCTTGTACGTTTCAATCAGATGCCCTCTCATCCTTCTAAACTCCAGAGTGTATAAGCCCAGCTGCTCCATTCTCTCAGCATATGACAGTCCGGCCATCCCGGAAATTAACCTTGTAAACCTACGCTGCACTCGCTCAATAGCACGAATGTCCTTCCTCAAATTAGGGGACCAAAACTGCACACAATACTCCAGGTGTGGTCTCACTAGGGCTCTGTACAACTGCAGAAGGACCACTTTGCTCCTATATTCGATTCCTCTTGTTATAAAGACCAACATGCCAATCGCTTTCTTTATTCGCCCTCTCTGCTACACCCTCTCTCTGTCAACCGCTCTCCCCTCACCCCTCCTTCCCCTCTGACTCTCACTGCATCTCTCCGTCCGTTTCTCTAAATATCTCTGACCCCTTGCAATCTCCCTGTTGCCAACCCACTCGCTCGGACCTCCCATCTCTCTTCATCTTCCCTCAATAAGGTCACTCCTCATCCTGCCGTGCGCTCCAAGGAATAAAGTCCCAGCCTGCCCCAACCTCTCGCTGTAGCTCAGGCCCCTCGAGTCCCGCCAACATCCTCGTAAATCTCAACTGCGCCCTCTCCAGCTCCAGTAGAGTCGCTGCCCCCCCCATGTTCCCCACAGATGCTGCCTGACCAGCTGAGTTACTCCAGCACTGTGTGAAATGTCACCTATCCATGTTCTCCACAGACGCTGCCTGACCCGCCGAGTAATTCCAGCACTCTGTGAAACGTCACCTATCCATGTTTTCCACATATGCTGCCTGACCGCCGAGTTATTCCAGCACTCTGTGAAACGTCACCTATCAATGTTCTCCACATATGCTGCCTGACCCGCCGAGTTATTCCAGCACTCTGTGCAACGTCACCTATCCATGTTCTCCACATATGCTGCCTGACCCGCTGAGTTAGTCCAACACTGTGTGAAATGTCACCTATCCATTTTCTCCACAGATGCTGCCTGACCCGTTGAGTTACTCCAGCACTTCGTGTTAGAGTCGTAGAGTGATACAGTGCGGAAACAGGACCTTCGGCCCAACTTGCCCACACCGACCAACATGTCCCGGCTACACTAGTCCCACCTGCCTGCATTTGGTCCATATCCATTCAAACTTGGCCTAACTATGTACCTGTCTATAACTGTTTCTTAAACGTGGGGATAGTCCCAGCCTTAACTCCCTCCTCCGTCAGCTCGTTCCGTACACCCACCACCCTCTGTTAAAGAGTTACCCCTCAGAATCCTATTAAATATTTTCCCCTTCACTTTCTACCTATGTCCTCTGGTCATCGACCCCCCTCCCTCATTCTGGGCAAGAGATTCTGTGCATCTAACTAAATTGTGCTCTATGCTAGATTAAAGCATCTGCAGTTTCTTGTGTCTCCATCACCTATATCCACCTATCACTTCTGAAGATGGTTCTCAACCTGAAACTTCACCCATTCCTTCTCTCTAGAGATGCTGCCTGTCCCGCTGAGTTACTCCAGCATTTTGTATCCACCTATCACTTGCCAGTCTTTGTCCAATCCACATATTTCTTTTCCAGCTTCCTCCCCCCACCCTCTCCAATCAGTCTGAAGAAGGGTACTGACTCAAAATGTCGTCTGTCCATACCCTCTAAAGCGGTGGAGGAACTCAGTGGGTCAGGTCACATCTGTAGAGGGAAGCCAATCTAGGGCGACCACTCCCACCTCTCCTTTCCAACTTTCTCCACCCCCCACACCAAGCAGTCTGAAGAAGGGTCCTGACCTAGAATGTTGCCTGTCTATGCTCTCCAGAGGTGCAAGTCACTCCAGGAGATTGTGTCTCTTTTTGTAAACCAGCATCTGCTGTTCCTTGCATCTAGACTAGGCGTGCATTTCACCCTACGCTTGCGCTCGGTCCGCCAAGGCCTGCTGGATCTCCCGGGTGCCAACCATTTTAACTCTCCTTCCCATTCCCACACTGGTCTTTCTGTCCTTGGCCTCCTCCATTACCAGAGTGAGGTGACATGTGAACTTGAGGGACAGCACCTCAAAGCTTACAGCCCAATCACATGAACATTGAATTATCCAAATTAAACGGACATCCCCCCCTCCCTCGTGGGCCATCTTTTCGTCATTCCTCTGTCTTCTTCTCGCTGGCGAAAGGCGTCAGGATTAATCCGGTCACCGCTTCCCGTATTTTAAATATGTTTTAAAAGTATGTTTTATTGTTTCCAGGTTTGTTTTATATGGAGGGGAGGGGGAGAATTGGTCGAAACTTTTTTTTAGTCACTTACCTCGACGGAGATGCGATTTTACTTCGGAGTCACGTGAGTGACTACGTGAAGAACCCGTCCAGCATGCATGCGCGCTTTGAGCGTTCACGCAGATGCAACAGCGAGGAACGGGAGTACGGGCGCTCCCGCTACAAGCCTGAAAGAATGGACCGTTAGGTAAGTACTTACCCACAGGTTCGAATTTACAACGTTGCTCCTCTTTGTGCTCCAGGTTAAACTGGAGCAAAGCAGCACAGAGGGAATCCGCCCCCGTTCGACTCCAGGGAAGGAGCAGAGGGGGGGGGGGGGAGGCGGCACCTGGACCGCACACGCTGCGGTCCACAGTCGGGGTACTGAGCCGATGCCCAGTCCGCTAACAGCTGTCTGACCAACAGCAGCGGACTGGAGGGAAATTCAAAAACCGGCCGGTAATCCCTGCAACTCCCGTCAAGGAGACTCGCTGCCCGAGAACTGCAGAAATGCCGCCCGAACATGGCAGGAAGCCTCTAGAGCAAAGTCAGCAACCAAACCTCGGACTGGAGACAGACACGGAAGATGGAACCGGCACTTCAAATTACCGCCAGAGAGCGAGTAAGTGTCTGTTTTCCAAGACTAGAGAAAGGTCATGGAGTAAAACCTCCAGTGAGACTTGCCTCGGGAGCTGGGGCAAGCTCGCCAAGGGAGCATAACACTCCCGCTCCAGTGCACTAACAGCACTGGCCATCTCCCTTATCGAGGGATCGATGGTGACCAGGGCTGGGCTGGTCAAGAAGAGGGGTCACTGGCTGAACAACATCGGGAGTATGCTCGAGGTACAGGATCAGGAAGAGCTGCTGGGTGTGAGATACCGCTACGTGGCTACACCACGAGCGAGATGGCCTTTTCAGTCTAAACTGACGGCAGCTTACTACCTGTCTCTACAATAAAAACCCCAAAAAACCTCTCCAAGACAGGTAGCCATGAAGCGTTGGATTTTATCACGCCTCCCCAAAATTGCATTTACTCAAAGTGCCTACCATTATTGGGGGTAAAGTGAGCAGGGCATTTAAAAACCCAAATATCTTAAATTGCATTTGATACCCCTGACGTCGGCTATCATTTTCGCATGCTCATTCCAGAGGGGCAGGGTAGTATGGTAAAACACCTGACCCTACTGTTCGCCACGGTATGTGATCCGCAAGCTCCGGAAGGAAGCCATAAAACCTGCCCTCAACCTAAAAATTCACAGGACTGTGAGAACGCCGACCTCTCAACCACAGATCCTGCTATCTGGCAAAGTTACCAAATCAAGCCTAAAAACTGGACGAAGTGTCCAAGATATTCGGCATCATGAGGGCAGGGCCTGGAATGAGCAAACCACACAAAACCAGACAGCAGTACCTCCACGCGTCCACCAGTAGGCGTCTACTTAATGGTACTGGTGAAAGCTCGGGGCCCGCATGCCAGCCCCCGTAAGCCTTTTCAGGCCAGGGTCCAGAGCGGGCCCCATGGAAAATGCGCCACCCCCCAAGAACACCATCCCGACAGACAAGGAAAATGAAACCGAATAAATGAACACACCACTAAACAACAATGAAGGCAGATGAGTATGGTTCCTACCATCACATATAAGGTGAAGGGGTTGTACTAACGGGGGGGGGGGGTGTAGGGGGGTCACATCTGGGTTTGAAAGCATGAAGAACTATCACACTTGGTAGTTATATACCAAAAGTATTCAAGGATAAAAATTGAATTAAGAAACTTGCCACCAGTTCAGCATGCACCCCAAAAGGGTTTAACCTCCCACTAAAAAAGAACACGAGGGACTAGCTAACTGGAGAAGATATACAAAGGGGTCATAAAGAAGTCTAATATGAACCTTTGGTACCAAAAAACCCAAAGATGGTGAATGTCGCACCATCATTTACTTAACCACTTGAATATTTTTACCAGGTATACACACTTATGGAAACTTGTAACTGCTAACCGTGGATTTCCTAGGACACTTTATGGTAGACATCGACTTAAAAGATGCATACTATTCAGTACCCATTCATAAAAGATCTTCGGAGATACCACAATTTACCTGGATGGGGTAACTATGGCAGTATAAATTATTGACAATGGCAAAATATGAGCCAAAACTGTTTTCCAAAATATTCAAACCAGCCCTGACACTATTAAGGAACATATCGTCATGGCAGTGGAGTAGAATTCTCCCAGTTTTGCTAGCCCTTGCTGTCTCCTCCCCTTCCTTAACCCTCGAGCTGTCTCCTCCCAACCCCCCGCCCTCGGGCTCCTCCTTCACCCCTTTTCCTTCCTTCTCCCCCCCTCCCCCCCCCCACCCCTATCAGTCTGAAGAAGGGTTTCGGCCCGAAACGTTGCCTATTTCCTTCGCTCCATAGATGCTGCTGCACCCGCTGAGTTTCTCCAGCATTTTGTGTACCCCCATATCGTCATGGCATGTCTCTATGATATTAACGACAGACAAAACCATGGAATAGCTAAATCAGCAGCATTAGCTATTAAAACTTATTTAGCCTAGGCTCTGTCATACAATCCAGATAAATCTACGTTGACACCATCCACAACTATGGACTATCTGGTATTCAATTAATTCTATCCACTTATCTATAGCATTGCCAAAAGGAGAGTGAGTCGTCATCACTACAGACACTGGGCATAAAACCTAGTTGGAAATATTGAGTACGTTCTATGGGTAAAAGCATATTGTTCAGTAGTGCACCATTTTGCATGTTCATTTATAAATTAACAACATCACAGTGGTGGCATATACCAAACCACTTGGGCGGAAAAAAATCGATATCATGTGACAATTTAACAATTGGTAACCGTATGTCATCAAACATATTTGACCATCAGCGACTTACCTACCATGTGAGCTAAATACTGTAAACAGACATATTAAACCAAAGTATTGCTGAAATTCCCGCTGAACTGGGGGGGGGGGTCTAATCTCTATGTTTCTCCCCTTTTCTACCTCATCAGTCAGGTACTACGGCCTCATCAGTCGGGTACTACGCAATATACAGATGGACTCTGCTTCAGGTATTTTGATAGTACCCGACTAAACCTACACAGTCATGGTTCCCAGTGGTCCTCGACATGGTCATTAAATCCCTAATGATTTCCCCAGTAGCCCAGACTTATCAACTCACCCAGTATCAGGCATAAGCCACCCATGCCACGATAAATTAAACTACCGGGTTGCAGATTTGAAAAGACCACTGCTGGACCTGGGTTGCAGAATTGGGAAGACCACTGCTGGGCCTGGATTTGTCAGACAGCCCTATCGACACGATGACAGCATTCCACAAGGGAACATACTTGGCAAACATCAAGAGTAGGAAGATACTGTTCAAATACAGGAACTACATATTCAACTACAACAAAACCTGTACTGGAGTTCCTGGCAGGTCTTCACCACAATGAAGGACTCAGCTACTCAGCCATTAATACAGCCAGAAGTGCTCTGTCAGCCTACTTAACTCAGGCACCAGGACAACAGGCCATAGGGCACCACCCACTGGTGATCAAATTCAGGAGAGGCATATTCAACTCTAATCCCCCAGACCAAGGTACACCCAAATCTGGGATGTCAGTGTGGTCCTGACGTACCTTAGGGGATGGTCACCAGCCAGGTCCCTCAACCTGGAACAGCCCACCCTGAAGACGGTCATGCTGATGGCCTTGTCTCAGCACAAACAGTCCAGTTCCTCCATCTACTACGTTTCTACAATATGGTTATGACATCAGATCGTGTCACATTTACCATTCAGGGGCTGGTCAAACAGAGCAGACCAGGAACATCAGGTCCAGTCATGGAATTCCGGGCATACCCACCTGAACCACGGTTATGTGTCATGACCCACTTATTGAATTACAGCGACACAATAATAAATCCCCGAGGGAGAGAAAAAGCCTTATGGGTCAGCCACAAGAAACCTCATGGTCGGGTGACGAGCCAAACTATCTCAAGTGGCTCAAGCAGGTACTGGAAGTTGCGGGAGTAAATACTAACGTGTATAAATCTTACTCTACCAGGGCAGCATCCACATCGGTGACTAAGAGGGTGGACGTGCCTATGGACCGCATCCTAGCTACAGCGGGGTGGTCTAGGGAGTATACGATCCAAACTTTATAACAAGCCACTGGCAGAACCTGTATCGTTTGCAGAAAAAGTATTAGAATCTGCAAATATATAATTTAAGCCCGGGGGAACATTTTGGTCTTGTTATTGTTAATAACACCATTATTGTTTTACAAACAGATTCATGGTTGATTACGATAACCTACCTCCTCCCTCGAATGAGTTCGGCAGCGAGTGAAGTATGAACTGTTACACGGTTTGAAATCACAGAGCTTTAAAATCTTCACGTAGTCACTCACGTGACTCCGAAGTAAAATAGTAAGATTAAACGAGAACTTACCAGTTCGAAGTTTGATCTGTATTTTATGAGGAGTTACGATGAGCGATTACGTGCCCTCCGCTCCCACCCTCAATTATAGAGATCAACTGATATTTAAGTTTTTCCTTTTCTTTACTATGTTTATTTCAATTATTGTGTCTTCTGTGATTCCACACCGCTGCTTTGAAGTATGGCGCGCATGCGTGCTGGACGGGTTCTTCACGTAATCCATCATCGTAACTCCTCATAAAATACAGATCAAACTTCGAACTGGTAAGTTCTCGTTTAATCTTACTATTTTTCTCTTTTGCCGAGGATCGCCCGTGAGGAACTCCAACCTCGGGGCCTGTGGACTTTAACACCGTGAAGCCCGCGGTCTCCGGTAAGAAGAGGCCGACTCGGGAGCTCCATGCTACGGAGTGTTCCAATACTTCCCGATGCCGGAGTTTCCGTCATCCCGACGCGAGGGCTTGACATCGGACCGTCGGCAGCGGCGACTGCGGAGGGTTCAACAGCCCCGACCACGGGTGAACAAACGAGGAAGGTGATTGAACTTTATTACCTTCCATCACAGCGAGGAATATGGATTCCGCTGTGGTAGATGTTTCTGTTAAATTTTATTTGGTATGGCTGTATGGTAACTCAAATATCACTGTACCTTAGTTGGTGCATGCGACAGTAAATGTGAACTGAACTAACTTTTGAAAACATCCAGTGAATTGGCCTCCACTGCCTTCTGTGGCAGGGAATTCCGGATTCACAACTCTCTGGTTGAAAAGGTTTTTCCTCATCTGAGTCTGAAATGACCTACCCCTTATTCTTAAACTGTGCCCCCCTGGGTCTGATAATATCCTAGTGACATAATACAAATTATAACGCAAGGTATTTTATTAAGTAAAGTTTAATTTGACTTATTTGGGCGGCGGGGGGGGGAAGCTGGAAAAAAGAGTTGGGGTCGGGACAGACTCCAGGATTTCATTTGGATGAGGGGAGAGTTTCCACAAATTGGAGAATTCTGTGTTCATGTAATTGGGCTGTAAGGAACAGATAGGTGACGTTTCAGAGTGCTGGAGTAACTCGGCGGGTCAGGCAGCATCTGTGGAGAACATGGATAGTGACATTTCGGGTCAGGACACTTCTTCAGACTAACACTATGTTGACAGTTGAGAGGGTGATCGGCAGATGAGTGAAGTGACAGAGGCGAGGGAAAATAAGGAGATAAATGGATGTCAGATAAGGAGAGAGGAGTGTATATGTGTAGCTTTAAGGGACATTGTTCAGGTAGCATTTGGAGTATTACATTAAGTTAACCAGAATGGTTTAAATACAAGGAACTGCAGATGCTGGTTTACAAAAAAGGACACAAAATGCTGGAATACCTCAGTGGGCCAGGCAGCATCTCTGGACAGAAGGACTGAGTGACATTTTGGGTCGAGACTGAGGAGGGTCTCGACCAGAAACGTTACCCATTCCTTCCAGCATTTTGTGTTTACCAAAACTGCGCCTATCCAGGTGACGGTGTGCCAGCAGGCTGGAGGAGCGGGGAAAGGCATTGCCACAGAGCGGGCAGGTGAAGGGGCGCTGGCCGGCGTGGACTCGCTAGTGCTCCAGCAGGTGGTCAAGGCGGGTGAAGCCCTTACCACAGGACGGGCAGGGGAAGGGACGCTCAGGGCTGGACATGCGGGTGAAACCCTTGCCACACTCAGCGCACACGAGGGTCTCTCTCTGGTGTGTTTCCGTTGGTGCTCCCGCAGCCCCCATGCTCTCGTCACAGAGGGATCAGCTGCTCGCCAGCATGGGACCGCTGGTGCTGCCGCAACCCACGCGAGCAGTCAAACGACTCACCACAGTACGGGCAGTCGTAGGGCTGGCCACTGGTGTGCTCGCCACACACCGGGCTGGGACGGGACTGTCACCGGCGTGCACCCACTGGTGGAACAGCAGCCGGGTGGAGTTGCTGAAGCCCTTGCCGCACTGGGCACAGGTGTAGGACCGCTCGCTGGTGTGGTTGCACTGGTGCTCCAGCAAGTTGCTGGAGTGGGTGAAGCCCTTGCCGCACTGGATAGAGGTGTAGGGGCGCTCGCCGGTGTGGGAGCGCTGGTGCACAAGCAGGTTGCTGGATTGGGAGAAGCCCTTGCCACACTGGGCGCAAGTGTAAGGGCGCTCGCCGGTATGGGTACAGCGCTGGTGCTTCAGGAGGTTGCGGTGTGGGTGAAGCCCTTGTCACATTGGGCACAGATGTAAGGACGCTCGCCGGTGTGGGTGCGCTGGTGCTGCAGCAGGCTGCTGGATTGGGTGAAGCCCATGCCGCACTGGGCACAGGTGTAGGGGCGTTCGCCGGTGTGGGTGCGCAGGTGCTGCAGCAGTTTGCTGGACTGGGTGAAGCCGATGCCACACTGGGCACAGCTGTAGGGGCACTCGCCGATGTGTGTGCGCTGGTGCTGCAGGAGGCTGCTGGACTTGGTGAAGCCCTTGCCACACTGGGCACAGGTGTAGGGCCGCTCCCCGGTATGCAGCCGCCTGTGCACCTTCAGGTCCTTGGACGATTTGAAGCCTTTGACGCAGTCGGAGCAGGTGAAGGGCCGCTCACTGCTGTGCACCCGCTGGTGCACCCGCATCCCTGACAACTGGGTAAAGCTCTTGCCGCATGTGGAGCAGCCATAGGGCTTCTCGCCCCTGTGCACTTGCCGGTGGGCCTTAAGGACATTCGCCGCCTTGAAAGTCTTGCCGCAATCCGAGCAGTTGAAGGGATGTTCTCCCGTGTGCACCCACCGGTGGATCTCCAGCTCGCTCGGGCTCTGCCAGTCCTTGCCACATACGTCGCACTCATAACGCTTCTCCTTGTTGTGCCCCATCATGTGGTCCTCCATTAAAGCTCAGCCCCTCGAAGCTCAACCCACACACCGAGCGGGGGGGGGGGGGGCTCACCTGCACCCTGGCCGCCTTCAATAGCCGCTCACGTCCCCGTCTCCGTCCACAGCAAAGGCTCCTAAACCCTGCAGGAGGGGAAGAACGAGGGTCAACAAGCTGGCAAACAGGACATTACTAGCACATGTAGAGCGTGTTTATGGCGGAGGAAACCGTTACATAATTCTGCGCGGCACACTGGCGCACCGTTACAGTTGCTGCCTCACCGCCAGAGACCCGGGGTCGATCATGACTACAGGTGCTGTCTGTGTGGAGATTGTACGGTCTCTCCTTGACCTGCGTGGATTTTTATTCCTGGTGTTCTGGTTTCCTCCAACATTTCAAAGACGTTCAGGGTTGTAGATTAATCGGCCTCCGCAAAATTGCTGAATTGTCCCTAATGTGTATGGGACAGCGCTGGTCGGTCCGGACTCCGTGGGCCGAAAGATCTGTTGATTCCACTCTGCATCTCTAAACTAAGCTAAACCAAATAGTGTCGATCCAAAACGCCACCCATTCCTTCTCTCCACAGATGCTGCCTGACCCGCTGAGTTACTCCAGCACTTTGTCATAGTCATAGAGTGATACAGCGTTTGAAAGAGGCCGCTCGGCCTAACTCGTACCCGCAGTCCTAGATCCCTCGGCTCCACACATTCCGCAAGGCTCAGAGTTGTACAGAGTCCTAGCGAGACCACACCTGGAGTATTCTGTGCAGTTTTGGTCCCCTAATTTGAGGAAGGACATTCTTGCTGTTGAGGGAGAGCAGCGCAGGTTTACAAGTTTAATTCCCGGGATGGCGGGACTGTCATATGCTGAGAGAATGGAGGGGCTGGGCTTGTATACTCTGAAGTTTAGAAGGATGAGAGGGATTCTTATTGAAACATATAAGATTGTTAAGGGTTTGGACATGCTAGAGGCAGGAAACATCTTCCCGATGTTGGGTGAGTCCAGAACCAGGGGCCACAGTTTAAGAATAAGGGGTAAGCCATTTGGAATGGAGGTGAGGAAACACTTTTTCTCACACGGAGTTGTGAGTCTGTGGAATTATCTGCCGGTTCTCTGGATACTTGCAAGAGAGAGCTAGATAGGGCTCTTGAAGATCGCGGAGTCAAGGGATATGGGCAGAAGGCAGGAACAGGGTACTGATTCGGGAAGATCAGCCATATTCACATTGAATGGCGGTGCTGCCCCAGCGCCCCACCATTCACAGTGAAGATCCTGCCCTGGTTTGAATTCATAAACTGCAACACCCTCCCCACCCCCAAAACAATGTGCCCTCCTCACTGCCCCTTACTCCCATTGCTCCCTCCCCCCTTCTTCCCACCCCACCAGGCTCCCTCCCCCTTTCCTTGACCCCTCTCTCGCCCCCAGTTCCCTGCCCCCCCTAGTAACCTCTTCAAAATTTCCCTAGTAACCTCTTCAAAAAATTCAAGAAGATTAGTCAAACATGACCTTCCAGGCACAAATCCATGTTGACTGTTCCTAATCAGACCCTGTTTATCCAGATGCTTATATATATTATCTCTAAGTATCTTTTCCATTAATTTGCCCACCACTGAAGTCAAACTAACAGGTCTATAATTGCTAGGTTTACTCTTAGAACCATTTTTAAACAATGGAGCAACATGCACAGTACGCCAATCCTCGGGGACTATTCCCGTTTCTAATGACATTTGAAATATTTCTGTCATAGCCCCGGCTATTTCTACACTAACTTCCCCCAATGTCCTAGGGAATATCCTGTCTGGACCTGGAGACTTATCCACTTTTATATTTTTCAAAAGTGTCAGTACTTCTTTTACTTTGAAACTCATAGTATCAATAGCTACTCTACTAGTTTCCCTCACCTCACATAATTCAATATCCTTCTCCTTGGTGAATACCGAAGAAAATAAATTGTTCAATATCTCCCCCATCTCTTTTGGCTCTGCAGATAGCTGTCCACTCTGTCTCTCCAATGGACCAATTTTATCCCTTGTTATCCTTTTGCTATTAATATAGCTGTAGAAACCCTTTGGATTTACTTTCACCTTGCTTGCCAATGCAACCTCATATCTTCTTTTAGCTTTTCTTATTTATTTCTTAAGATTCTTTTTACATTCCTTATACTCCTCAAGCACCTCATTTACGTCATGCTGCCTATAATTATTGTAGATCTCCCTCTTTTTCCGAACAAGATGTCCAATTTCCCTTGAAAATCAGGGCTCTTTCCAATTTTTACTTTCCTTTCAACCGAACAGGAACATAAAGATTCTGTACTCTTAAAATGTCCCCTTTAAATGTCCTCCATTTCTCTTCTACATCTTTCCCATAAAACAAAATGTCCCAGTTCAGTCCTTTTAAATCATCTCGCATCTCATCAAAGTTAGCCTTTCTCCAATCAAAAATCTCAACCCTAGGTCCAGTTCTGACCTTCTCCATAATTATATTGAAACTAATGGTATTGTGATCACTGGACCCGAAGTGCTCCCCAACGCATACCTCCGCCACCTGTCCCGTCTCATTTCCTAACAGGAGGTCCAGCACTGCCCCTCCTCTAGTAGGTACCTCTATGTATTGCTGCAAAAAACTACCCTGCACACATTTTACAAACTCCAAACCATCAAGCCCATTTACAGAATGTGTTTCCCAGTCTATGTGTTGAAAGTTGAAATCTCCCACAATCACTACCTTGTGCTTACTACTAATATCTGCTATCTCCATACATATTTGCTCTTCCAATTCTCGTTCCCCATTTGGCGATCTATAATACACCCCTATAAGTGTTGCTACACCTTTCCCACTTCTCAGTTCCACCCAAATAGCCTCCCTAGATGAGCCCTCCAATCTATCCTGCCAAAGCACTGCTGTAATATCTTCCCTGACTAGCAATGCAACACCTCCACCTCTTGCCCCTCCAATTCTATCACACCTGAAGCAGCGAAATCTTGGAATATTTAGTTTCCAATCACAGCCCTCATGCAACCATGTTTCACTGATCGCCACAACACCATACTTCCAGGTGTCTATCCAGACCCTAAGCTCATCCACCTTTCTTACAATGCTCCTAACATTAAAATATGCACATTTAAGAAACCCCCCGTCTCTTATTCTCTGTTTATTTCCTTTTTTTATTTCTCCTCTTGAGTCCGAGTGCTTCCCTTTTCTGCTTCCTGCCTCCCATTCTGTATACTAGCTTTCTCTATTTGAGTCCCTCGCCCCAACCATTCTAGTTTAAAGTCTCCCCAGTGGCCTTTGCAAATTTCCCCGCCAGGATATTGGTCCCCCTCGGGTTCAAGTGCAACCCATCCTTTCTGTACAGGTCCCATCTTCCCCAAAAGAAGTCCCAATGATCCAGAAACTTGAATCCCTGCCCTCTGCACCAGTCTTTCAGCCACGTATTTATCCTCCACCTCGCTCCATTCCTACTCTCACTATCGCGTGGCACAGGCAGTAATCCTGAGATTGTTACCTTTTTGGTCCTTTTCCTTAACTCTCCTCCCAACTCCCTAAATCCTCCCTTCAGGACCTCTTCCCTTATGTTACCTATGTCATTGGTACCTATATGTACCACGACCTCAGGCTCCTCTCCCTCTGATTTCAGAATATCTTGGATTCGTTGAGACACGTCCGAGACCTTGGCGCCAGGGAGGCAGACCACCATCCTGGTCTCCCGACTGCGTCCACAGAATCACCTATCCGACCCCCTAACAATAGAGTCCCCAGTTACTATTGCCCTCTTCTTTTTTTCCCCCGCCTTTCGGAGCAACAGGGCCGGTCTCTGTGCTGGAGACCCGTCCGCTGTCGCTACCCCCGGGTAGGCCGTCACCCCCATCCGTACTCAAACAGGATTACTTATTTGCAAAAGTACACAAAATTGCTGGAGAAACTCAGCGGGTGCAGCAGCATCTATGGAGCGAAGGAAATAGGCGACGTTTCGGGCCGAAACCCTTCTTCAGACTGATGGGGGGTGGGGGGGGGGGGGAAAGGAAGGAAAAAGGGGAGGAGGAGGAGCTCGAGGGCGGGCGGATGGGAGGGTGGGAGGAGACAGCTAGAGGGTTATGGAAGGGGAGGAGACAGCAAGGGCTAGCAAAATTGGGAGAATTCAATGTTAATGCCATCCGGACGCAATGTCCCCAGGCGGAATATGAGGTGCTGTTCCTCCAATTTCCGCTGTTGCTCACTCTGGCAATGGAGGAGACCCAGGACAGAGAGGTCGGATTGGGAATGGGAGGGGGCGTTGAAGTGCTGAGCCACCGGGAGGGCAGGTTGGTTATTGCGGACTGAGCGGAGATGTTCGGCGAAACGATCGCCCAACCCACACATCGCCCCGTCCCCAGTCCACCCACCTGCCTTCCTCTGGCCCCAACTCCCACCCTGCCGGGTGTTCACCATCCCCCCCCCCCCCGACCTCCCCCTCTCCCACACCCAACGGTATGTCCTCTGCAGAGGTCTTACCTTTGTCCCCCTCCGTCCCCATCTCAATGAGTTCCGCGCCCACCATGACTTGGAGCGCTTCTACCGTCGTCTCCGCCTCACAGCGCACTGCCATGGGAAGGAGTCCTCGCCCCCCAATGATGACCCTTTTCCCCGTCTCCGACGCACCCCCTCCTCGTGGAACCCCTCTCGTAAAGTCCCGGCTCTGGAACTCTTTATCCAGAACTGCCGCCGCGACGTCAACCGCCTTAACTTCTCCACTCCCCTGTCTCACTCTAATCTTTCCCCCTCTGAACGCACTGCCATTGAATCACTCCGCAAAAACCCAGATTGGGTCATCAAACCAGCCGACAAGGGAGGTGCCGTGGTAGTCTGGCGCGTCGATCTCTACAAAGCTGAGGCCACGCGCCAACTATCGGACACCTCCTCCTACTTACCCTTGGACCATGACCCCACTGACGAGCACCAGGCCACCATTTCTAGCACCATCACCAACTTCATCAATTCCCACGCCCTGCCCGACCAAGCTTCCAACCTCATCGTTCCCCAGCCCCGCACGGCCCGTTTTTACCTTTTCCCCAAAATCCACAAACCCGGATCTCCCGGCAGACCGATTGTCTCTGCGTGTTCGTGCCCCACCGAACTAATCTCCACATACCTTGACTCCATCCTATCCCGCTTGGTCGAATCCCTTCCCACCTATGTTCTAGACACCCCAGACACTCTCCGCCGCCTCCACGCATTCCACTCTCTGGGCCCTCACCCCCTCATCTTCACCATGGATGTCCGGTCACTCTACACCTCCATCCCCCACCAGGATGGCCTCGGAGCCCTCCGGTTCTTCCTCGACCAGAGGAGCAACCTATACCCAGCCACTGACACTCTCCTCCGCTTAGCGTAGTTGGTCCGCACCCTCAACAACTTTACATTTGACTCCTCCCATTTCCTCCAAACACAATGCGTAGCTATGGGCACACGCATGGGCCCCAGCTACGCCTGCCTCTTTGTCGGGTACGTTGAACAATCCTTGTTCAATACGTACCAGGGCCCCATCCCCGACCTCTATCTCCGTTACATTGACGACTGCTTTGGGGCCACCTCCTGCACCTACACACAACTGACTGACTTCATCCACTTCACCACCAACTTCCATCCGGCACTCCAATACACCTGGACCATTTCCGACACTTCCCTACCATTCCTTGACCTCACCATCTCCATCGCAGGGGACAGACTCCTGACCGACATACATTACAAACCCACTGACTCACATGGCTATCTGGACTACACGTCTTCCCACCCTGCCCCCTGTAAAGACTCCATCCCCTACTCCCAATTCCTCCGCGTACGCCGCATCTGTTCCCAGAATGAGACATTCCATACCAGGGCATCGGAAATGTCCTCGTTCTTCAGGGAACGGGGATTCTCCTCCGCCACCATAGATGAAGCTCACACCAGGGTCTCCTCCATACCCCGTAACACTGCTCTCTCTCCCCATCCCCGCACTCGCAACAAGGGCAAAGTCCCGCTTGTCCTCACCTTTCACCCCACCAGCCGGCAAATACAACACATAATCCTCCGCCATTTCCGCCACCTCCAACGTGACCCCACCACTCGCCACATCTTCCCATCTCCCCCCATGTCTACCTTCCGCAAAGACCGCTCCCTCAGCCACTCCCTCGTCAATTCTTCCCTTCCCTCCCGCACCACCCCCTCCCCGGGCACTTTCCGTTGCAACCGCAAGAAATGCAACACCTGTCCCTTGACCTCCCCCCTCGACTCCATTCAAGGACCCAAGCAGTCGTTCCAGGTGCGACAAAGGTCCACCTGTACCTCCTCCAACCTCATCTACTGCATCCGCTGCTCTAGATGTCAGCTGATTTACATCGGGGAGACTAAGCGGAGGTTGGGCGATCGTTTCGCCGAACACCCCCGCTCAGTCCGCAATAACCAACATGACCTCCCGGTGGCTCAGCACTTCAACACCCCCTCCCATTCCCAATCCGACCTCTCTGTCCTGGGTCTCCTCCATTGCCAGAGTGAGCAACAGCGGAACAGCACCTCATATTCCGCCTGGGGACCTTGCGTCCGGATGGCATTAACATTGAATTCTCCCAATTTTGCTAGCCCTTGCTGTCTCCTCCCCTTCCTAAACCCTCTAGCTGTCTTCTCCCACCCTCTCATCCGCCCGCCCTCGGGCTCCTCCTCCTCCCCTATTTCCTTCCTTCTCCCCCCTACCCCCCATCAGTCTGAAGAAGGGTTTCGGCCCGAAACGTCGCCTATTTCCTTCGTTCCATAGATGCTGCTGCACCCGCTGAGTTTCTCCAGCAATTTTGTGTACCTTCGATCTTCCAGCATCTGCAGTTCCTTCTTGAACACTTTGTCTACTCCACTGCGATATCTCCTCAAGGTATGCCTACTTTGAAGAAGTTCTCCTCCTCTCTCCGGAGACAGTTTCACAACCTCCTCTCTAACTGCACACCCTCTGTGATCCCCCTGCCCTCCAACTGTACGACCACATCCTTGCCCAGACTCGATACCGCAGCCACATTTGCTTCCTCGGGGCCTGCCTGCGCCTCCATCTCATACCCCATGGCTTCCAGCTCCAGTTCCCTACCTCCCAGTTCGGACCCCAACCGGACCATCGGTACCGATTGGCTATCCACCGGCATACCCAGCAATTCTCCAACCGGGCACTGAGATCCACCCTGGTCGCGATGCGCCGGCACCAGCAGGACCTCACATCGTCACTCTCTGAACTTCAGGCCTCACTAACCCATACCTGCAACGGACCCCAATTATATTTCATCCTCCGGAAGATCCACCTCTTCAATCAAAAATTCCTGGCCTACCTAACTCCACCAAGGACCTTAAATTATCCCGCCTACAGGCTGCTCCCGACGCCCCGCGACTCGACCACCAGCAGACTCCAGGCCCCAACTCCGGCCTGCATCGCCTGCCCGAGTCCCTACTCACCAGGACGCCGCCTTCACCGACTTCCACATCGATGCCGCCGCCGACCCTCACCTGCCTACCGATGACGCCCAGCCTCGCCGCTTCTACGGTAACTTGGACTTTCTCCCCCTCGCTGATTCCTCCGACCCTCGCCGCCCTCCGGGACCGCCCAGCCTCATCGCCGCACCGGGCCTACCCGACATCGCCGCCGCACTGGGCCCATCCAGCATCGCCGCCGGTCCGGGCCCACTGAACTTCGCCGCCGCACTGGGCCCGCCTAACATCGCCGCGGGACCCGACCTACCCAACATCGCCGCCGGACACGACCTACCGGACACCGCCGCCGGACCCGACCTACCCGGCATCGCCGCCGGACCCGACCTACCCGGCATCGCCGCCGGACCAGACACACCCAACATCGCCGCAGGACCCGACCTACCGGACACCGCCGCCGGACCAGACCCACCCAACATCGCCGCCGGACCCGACCTACCGGACACCGCCGCCGGACCCGACCCACCCAACATCGCCGCCGGACCCGACCCACCCAACATCGCCGCCGGACCCGACCCACCCAACATCGCCGCCGGACCCGACCTACCCGGCATCGCCGCCGGACCCGGGGCTCCCCCAACATGGACGCTGCAACGCACCCGACTCATCTCGCCGCCCCACCGCTATGGCCGACCCGCGCCGCCCCGCCGACTATCCACCCACCGGGACCTGCCACGCATCGCCCGCGGACCCCGACTCAACCGCCACTGGACCCCGACCATCGGGTCCGGTGACCATCGCCACTGGACTCCGACCATCGGGTCCGGTGACCCGCGCCACTCCACCTCCCTCCAGCAACCCACAGCAGTCGCCTTACCTGGAGTCTGGACTCTGCACTGGGCCTGGAGCCTTCACCTGCTTACTCCCACTCTCCTGGGCGTAACTCCACTGGGTCCTAGTGCCCGTCTGCCCAGCCTTGCTAACCTCAGTGGCTGTTCCACTGACTCTCCCCATCCCCCTCTAACTATGTCACCCCGCTCTTCCCCACCCACATTACAGCCCTCTCACACCCCCACCCCCTGACCACCCACCACCCCTCCAACACCCACAACCCCCCCCCCCCCCCCTTCACATCGCCCTGTCCCCAGTCCACCCACATGCCTTCCTCTGGCCACAACTCCCACCCCTGCCGGGTGTTCACCACACCCCCCGATCTCCCCCTCTCCCACACCGAACAGTCTGTACTCAGCAGAGGTCTCACCTTTGTCCCCCTCCGTCCCCATCTCAATGAGTTCCGCGCACCATGACTTGGAGCGCTTCTACCGTCGCCTCCGCCTCACAGCGCACTTCCATGGGAAGGAGTCCTCGCCCCCCAATGATGACCCTTTTCCCGTCTCCAACGCACCCCCTCCTCGGGGAACCCCTATCGTAAAGTCCCGGCTCTGGAACTCTTTATCCAGTACTGCCGCCGCGACGTCAACCGCCTCAACTTCTCCACTCCCCTGTCTCACTCCAATCTCTCCCCCCCCTGAACGCACTGCCATTGAATCACTCCGCAAAAACCCAGATTGGGTTATAAAACCAGCCGACAAGGGAGGTGCCGTGGTAGACTGGCGCGTCGATCCCTACAAAGCTGAGGCCACGCGCCAACTCTCGGACACCTCCTCCTACTTACCCTTGGACCATTACCCCACTGACGAGCACCAGGCCACCATATCTAGCACCATCACCGACTTCATCAATTCCCACGCCCTGCCCGACCAATCTTCCAACCTCATCGTTCCCCAGCCCCGCACGGCCCGTTTTTACCTTCTCCCCAAAATCCACAAACCCGGCTCTCCCGGCAGACCCATTGTCTCTGCTTGTTGGTGCCCCACCGAACTCATCTCCACATACCTTGACTCCATCCTATCCCCCTTGGTCAAATCCCTTCCCACCTATGTTCTAGACACCTCAGACACTCTCCGCCGCCTCCGCGCATTCCACTCTCTAGGCCCTCACCCCCTCATCTTCACTATGGATGTCCAGTCACTACACCTCCATCCCTCACCAGGATGGCCTCAAAGCCCTCCGGTTCTTCCTCGACCAGAGGAGCAACCTATACCCAGCCACTGACACCCTCCTCCGACTAGCAGAGTTGGTCCTCACCCTCAACAACTTTACGTTTGACTCCTCCCATTTCCTCCAAACACAAGGCGTAGCTATGGGCACACGCATTGTCCCCAGCTACGCCTGCCTCTTTGTCGGGTACGTTGAACAATCCTTGTTCAATACGTACCAGGGCCCCATCCCCGACCTCTACCTCCGTTACATTGACGACTGCTTCGGTGCCACCTCCTGCACCCACACACAACTGACTGACTTCATCCACTTTACCACCAACTTCCACCGGCACTCCAATACACCTGGGCCATTTCCGACACTTCCCTACCATTCCTTGACCTCACCATCTCCATCGCAGGGGACAGACTTCTGACCGACATACACTACAAACCAACTGACTCACATGGCTATCTGGACTACACTTCTTCCCACCCTGCCCCCTGTAAAGACTCCATCCCCTACTCCCAATTCCTCCGCCTACGCCGAATCTGCTCCCAGGATGAGACGTTCCACACCAGGACATCGGAAATGTCCTCGTTCTTCAGGGAACGGGGATTCCCCTCCGCCACCATAGATGAGGCTCACACTCAACTCCCTTGTCAATTCTTCCCTTCCCTCCCGTAGCACCCCCTCCCCGGGCACTTTCCGTTGCAACCGCAAGAAATGCAACACCTGTCCCTTCACCTCCCCCCTCGACTCCATTCAAGGACCCAAGCAGTCGTTCCAGGTGCGACAAATGTTCACCTGCATCTCCTCCAACCTCATCTACTGCATCCGCTGCTCTAGATGTCAGCTGATTTACATCGGGGAGACTAAACGGAGGTTGGGCGATCGTTTCGCCGACCACCTCCACTCAGTCCGCAATAACCTACCTGAGCTCCCGGTGGCTCAGCACTTCAACTCCCCCTCCCATTCCCAATCCGACCTCTCTGTCCTGGGTCTCCTCCATTGCCAGAGGGAGCAACACCGGAAATTGGAGGAACAGCACCTCATATTCCGTCTGGGTTGCTTGCGTGCGGATGGCATGAACGTTGAATTCTCCCAGTTTTGCTAGCCCTTGCTGTCTCCTCCCCTTCCTTAACCCTCGAGCTGTTTCCTCCCAACCCCCCGCCATCGGGATCCTCCTCCTCCCCTTTTCCTTCCTTCTCTCCCCCACCCCCTATCAGTCTGAAGAAGGGTTTCGGCCCGAAACGTCGCCTATTTCCTTCGCTCCATAGATGCTGCTGCACCCGGTGAGTTTCTCTAGCATTTTTGTGTACCACCGTCAGTTAACATACTCATTGTCCTTACCATAGCTCATTACAGCACTCAGAAACCACCAGCCAGAAATCATTATTGAGCACAGGTACCTTCATTATCCACGTATCCAGGTCGCGATCTAGTGTCAGAATTGTTAACATATTACATAGTGTCAGAATTTATTAACAGATTGTTAAGGGTTTGGACACACCAGAGGCAGGAGACATTTTCCCGATGCTGGGGTAGTCCAGAACCAGGGGCCACACACAGTTTAAGAATAAGGGGTAAGCCATTTAGAACGGAGACGAGGAAACATTTTTTCTCACAGAGAGTGGTGAGTCTGTGAAATCCCCTGCCTCAGAGGGCGGTGGAGGCCGGTTCTCTGGATGCTTTCAAGCGAGAACTGGATAGAATCATAGAATCATAGAAAGTAGGTGCGAGAGTAGACCACCAGGTCCGTCGAGCCCGCACCGCCATTCACTCATGGCTGAACACTAAACAGACACACTTACCCACAAACAGTAGACACAAGACACAGAACACAAGACACTACCCTCCCCTTTATACCGCTATCACCCCTCTCCACCCCAAGAACCGCGTGATCTCCTGGGGGAGGCAAAAAACCGGATAAAAACCCAGGTCCAATTCGGGAAAAAAATCCGGGAAATTCCTCTCCGACCCCAATCCAGGCGATCGACACTTGTCCAGGAGATCACTCAGGTCTACTATACTAACCATACCTAGGTCCATATCCCTGCCCTCTCCCCGTAGCCCCTTATCCCCTGGCAGCTAAAAAAACATCTATTTTTGACTTAAATATATTTAACGTTTCTGCTTCCACTGCTCCCTGGGGCAGTGAATTCCACAAACTAACCACCCTCTGGGTGAAGAAGTTCTTCCTCATCTCAGTTTTAAAAGAGCCCCCCCTCACTCTGCAACTATGTCCCCTAGTTCTAGCCTCCCCGATCATTGGGAACATCCTCGGTGCATCCACCCGATCAAGGCCCCTCACGATCTTATACGTTTCAATGAGATCGCCTCTCATTCTTCTAAACTCCAAGAGTAGAGTCCCAGCTTACTTAACCTTTCCTCATATGTCAATCCCCTCATTGCAGGAATTAATCTTGTAAACCTTCGCTGCACTGCCTCCAGGGCTAGTACATCCTTTCTTAAGTATGGACCCCAGAACTGTACACAGTATTCCAAATGTGGTCTCACTAATACCGTGTACAGCTGCAGCAAGACCTCCGTGTTTTTATACTCAATCCCCCTAGCAATAAAGGCCAAAACTCCATTGGCCTTCCTGATTGCTTGCTGCACCTGCATACTGACTTTTAGTGATTCATGTACTCTCTCACCGTCCAGTGCAGATCGGCTCCATCTTGGCCGTGGCGTCATTTCCAGGCTGAGGCCGCCCCGGGGCAGCCACGTAATTTCCGGGTTGACGCCCCTCTGCCCCGTGTTGCGCGATCTCTCTCTCTCTGCCTCCGGGGCAACGGGCAGCGGGCGGGCGGGATGAGCCGTGAGTGAGTGAGTGAGTGAGGACCCGGGCTGGGCCGGGCGCGGTGAGAGGCTCCGGTGGATCAGGGCGGGCGGGGCGGGCGCGCTGGCTGGGGATTCGGTGCGCGGGGGGTCCAGCCCGCGGCCTCGCACCCGGGAGACAGTGACTGGGCCTGGGGTTGGCGGAGCTCGGGGAGCCGGGCATGGGCCTGGGGTCGGGCCTGCGCCGGGTACCACCGCCGCCGCAACACGACCATCAATCTGGGGTGGGGCTGATGGGTGGACGCCGTGCGGCCGGGGTGGTGGAGGAGTCATGTCGCGGCTGAGGGGAGCGGGGAGTCGGGACACAGTCTCTCTCTATCTCTCTCTGTGTGTCTGTCTAGCAATGTTACTAAATTTTGGGATTTTAAAAATCAAGTCTGCAATTTATCCCATCAGATAAAGCATAAAAAAAGTTTAATTTGACACCTAATTCACTTTCATATCTTCAGTATTAAAAAAGTTATGGCCGTTTTCATACTCGGAAATTAGCATCTTGTTCCCTATTGCTTTTCCATTGACTCAACACAAAAGCTGTGATCGAGGACAGTCAAAAGCCCGTAACTTTATTAGAAGTTAAGAGAACTGAATGAAAATTTTAGTTATTATAGATTGAAGCATTCTGAAACAAATATAAAACATCTTACTTGGATGACCTGAAATTATAACATATAATTAGTTAGTTACCGAATTGTACCTAATTACAAAATTGATTGTTATGATGGAAATAGTAAAGAACCAAGAACAAGAAACACCCAGACTGCCTTGAACATTCAAAAATGTGATATTCTCAAGATCAGAACTTTAATATTATTGTATAATATGCTGTAAGTCCATAACAGATAGGTAAATAAATTACAATTTCTAGCAATAGACAAAGTCTTTATGGAGAAGATCAGTTGCTAGCTGCTACATTGGCATATCATAATCAATTGCATCACCATACTCCTCAGATTGTAACCAATAAGCAAATTCTTTTTCCTCAACTTTTCAATTTTGGCATTGTAAACTACAAGTTTTTGCTCTTGAAACCACACAAGACATGCCTTTCTGCCATTTTTGCTACTTTCCCATTAACAATGTTCTGTAGATTCCATTTCTTAAGAAAATTATATATTTTCTAAATAACCTAAGTATCCAAATAACAAACTAATCCCATTCACACACGAATTCACAATATAACATGATTTTTAAAATTCACTGTCATGAATTTACATGCCAGTTGGAAGGAATTTAATGTTTAATTCCCATAAATTAATCCAGAAACACGTGACTCAAACTTTTGTGAATATTTAGTTTAAAAATAATGATCATGGAGAGCGAATAACACAAAATATAGACAATTTGGACGGTTTATGACATTATTGTCCAAAATAAATGGGCATTTTAATCATCTTCCTTCTGGAACGCGATCGATTTGAAAGTTGCATTTGCAGTGAATTTGAACCCCATATCAGCAGGAAAAACACTGCCGGTTCGTATGGGGCCCAAATCACATTTTCGCAACGTAAAATTAGATTAAAGCCATCCCAAGAAGCAAGATTATATGTAAAATATACGACTTGCACTTTGTTTCGTCCCTTTCTTGCGATCCGTCACGTTGTAGTCGTTGAGGGCATTAGAAGTCACTTTTTATTTTATTCCAAATACTAAATTGTCGACCGATTAAAAAAAAAAAAAAAAAAGCATTTATTTATTTATTTATTAATATAGAGCAAACGGGAGTCGGGTCGATTTTTCTTAAGCAGCTAGCAGCCCGAGGAAGTCTGCCTCCGATAGGCAGTACAAAACGGCATTTTAATCCCGCCCCCACCCCAAAGGCGCCAAAGTCGCCCACACGGCCAGTGACAGAACTGCAGCGCCGCTGAAGGTAAGTATTGTAACATCACTAAGTAATGTCGGGGCTGAGGGGAGCGGGGAGTCGGGACAGGGTCTCTCTCCATACTGTTTTTACTGTCTCTCTCTATCTCTCCTTGTTTCTATCTCTCTCCATCTCACTCTCTACCTGTCTCTCTGTTTCTCTCTAACTCCCCATCTCTCTCTCCATCTCTCCCTATCTCTCTCTCTACCTCGCTATCTCCGTCTCTCTATCTCTCTCTACCTCCGTCTCTATCTCTATCTACCTGTCTGTCTGTCTGTCTGTCTGTCTGTCTGTCTGTCTGTCTGTCTGTCTGTCTGTCTGTCTGTCTGTCTGTCTGTCTGTCTGTCTCTCTCTCTATCTATCTATCTATCTCTCTGTCTCTGTCGTCACTCCTGATGCTATACAGTCTTGCTAATATCAGCCCGGGAGATAGCGCTGTTATGGAGAGAGTATATCAGCTTCTATTGCGGCTAGCGAGTCGCAGAGAGATAGATCGAGAGTATATAGCCGCTCGCTCATCTCTCTCTCTCTCTCTCTCTCTCTCTCTCTCTCTCTCTCTCTCTCTCTCTCTCTCTCTCTCTCTCGCTCTCTCTCTCTCTCCATCTCTCTCTCTCTTTATCTGCGGGATGTACACTGCTATATCTCTATCGCCCTGTCTCTCTCTGTCACTCTCTCTCTAGCCCTATCTCTCCCTCTCTATCTTTTTCAATTAAAAATAACGTTATTGGCATGATAAAATACATTGTTATATTGCCAAAGTATAAAACATAACATACATAGTTAAAATGCATAAATATAAATACAAGTATACAGTGCATGGATATATATATGCCCCAGTACGTATATACATATACTCGCAATACACCTATAGCCCTTTATTGATTGCTACACGTTCTTGCAGCTGTAAGCAGTAATAATTATAATGATAAGCCTTTATTGTCATTGTACTTAGAAATACAACTAAATTAGGAGAACTACTCCTGATCAGTGCAACCAAAACAAGTCCAAACAAGATAAAGACACATCCAATACATTCAATACGTTATTTCGCTGCTTAAATTAGTAGATACATTATAATTATCCCACCTAGGTAGAACATTGCACTGGGAGAATATCTATATACTATTAAAACTCTGTGGCTGCCGCCTGCCTTTCGATTCGTTCCATCGTGTGATGTCACAATGCCCAATACTCGCAGATGTCCAATCGGAATGGCCGATGCTCGCAGATGTCCAATCGGAATGGATCAATTTACATGTTCGACTGCCGGCTGCATTTCTTCTTTTGATTCCTTGCCACGCCGAATCCAGACGCACAATCGCCGAGATCTTTTCCATTTCGGTAGAGATTTCACTTTTCTTTCTAAGTATCCGCTCCTCATTACATTTCGTCGTGTTTAAGTACACCTTTTAAATCAAATCCTTCTCCCCCCCCCCCCCACCCCCCAATATTTCAAAAATAAACTGGCTTCTCACCCATAGAAGCAACCATTTCGGTAGACATTTCACTTTTAATTCCAACTATCCACTCCTCATTAGATTTCGTTATGTTTATGTCCAAATTTTTCATTAAATCCTTCTCCCCCCCCCCCCCCCCCACTCACTCATTTTGTCGCCTCCTGCTGGCCAGCGACCATAACGGCTGCTGGCGCCCGCATCTCGCCTCAAAGACGCCATTTAAAACCAGCCGCACCGCTCATTCCTGAGCCGCTTGAGTTGGAGGACCACTTCTCCCGTGGGGGCTACGGGTAGGGAACGGCTGCGTTGGGGGAGCAGACCCAACGGGTCTGCCCTTGGTCTAGTGACACTTTAAAATTTAATAAATACTTTAAATTTAAAAAATAATAAATATTAGCTGAATGGTCTGTTTTATAGTGGAATGGATGAGAACATTCTCATGTCGTGTGGATATTTGAGGAATTTAGAGCTCGAATGACCCAGGGATAGAAACTGTTCTTGAGTCTGTTTGTCTGGCTTTTGACACACCTGTGCCGCCTACCAGAGGACAGGAGGTTGAACAGGAACTGTCCAGGAAGGAAGGGATCTTTGATTATTTTCCTGGCTCTACAGAGGGATCGAGAGCTGGAGATGTCTTCCAGGGAAGGCAGAGGGCAGCCGATGATTTTCTGGGCAGTTTTGATCACTCTCTGCAGGGCTCTCCTGTCTGCTGCTGAGCAGCCGGCATACCACACGGTGATACAATATGCCAGCACACTCTCGATGGTGGAGCGGTAGAAGGTCACTAGCAGCTTCTCCTCTAAACTGTTCTTCCTTAGCACTCTCAGGAAGTGCAATCGGTGCTGGGTCTTGTTTACCACCGCTGAAGTGTCGGCAGACCAGGAGAGGTCCTCCGCGATGTGCCTTCCCAGGAATTTGAAGGTGGAAACTCTGTCGACACAGTCCCCGTTGATGTAGAGCGGGGCAGGGTCCACTCTGTACCTTCTGTAGTCGATTACCATTTCCTTTGTTTTGCTGTTGTTGAGTGCCAGGTTGTTCGCAGAACACCACTCTGACAGCTTCAGGACCTCGTCTCTGTACGCTGCCACGTCTCCTTCTGATATGAGTCCGACCACCGTGGTGTCATCCGCGAATGTAATAATGGAGTTTGTGGAGTGGATGGGAGTGCAGTCGTAAGTGTACAGAGCATAGAGGAGTGGGCTCAGCACACATCCCTGTGAAGAACCAGTGATGAGAGTGAGGCTGGAGGAGCAGTGGGGGCCATTTTGACTGTTTGTGGGCAGTTAGTGAGGAAGTCCTTTATCCAGGCGCAGGTGAGAGGGGGGAGTCTAAGTCAGCTTGTTGACGAGTATGGGAGGGATGATTCTATTGAAAGCTGAACTATAGACAATAAAATGGATCCTTACATGGTTCCCCGGGTGTTGCAGATGACTCAGAGCAGTGTGGAGGGCAGTGGCCATGGCGTCCTCCGTCCATCTGTTTGCTCTATAACAAACTGATGAGGGTCAAGGTTTGGAAGGAGGCTGGCTTTGATGTGCTGTGAAATTAATCTTTCAAAGCATTTCATGACGACTGATGTGAATGCAATTGGTCTGCAGTCATTGAGACTGTTTATGATTGGTTTCTTAGGGACAGGGATGATGGTAGCTGACTTCAGACAAGGTGGTATAATGGCTTGTGTCAGGGAAAGATTGAAGAACTTGCTAAAGACCCCTGATAGCTGGTCTGCACAAGCTTTGAGTACTTTGCCGAGTACACCATCAGGTCCAGCGGCTTTCCTTGGGTTCCCCGACTTGAGCGCACGCCTCACTTGGTGAGCACTGTTCCTGGGGAGTGAGCGAACGGGAGCTGGAGGTCGGTGGGAGCAGCGTGACTGCACGAGGCTTCTTTGCCCGAAGGCGGGAGTGAGACAGCAAGAGAGCGACTACAGGAGTCTGAGCAGACCTCATCCAACTAGCTTTTATTGTGTCCTCTTTTGGACTAGAACATAAGTGCTATCGGATGACGTTGGACGATACTAGGATGTGTGAAATGGAGTGTTTCGCCTCTAGTGAGGGGCCCTCTGGGAGGAGGCTTTCCCCAATACCTGCCAACGGGGACTCGGGGTGGAAAGGAATCCCTCTTACTTGGAAGTCAACTGTTTTCTCTTTCATTTTATTTTTTTATTTGGCACAAGTTGTTCAGATGTTCAGACCTGCACAGTTTCAAGTTATCCAGAGATTTATGAATGCAAGACCGGATTAGGTAAATTAAATGTCACGTAATACTATCAAATTGGTGTCACTCAATGTAAATGGGATGAATAATCCAGTTAAAAGGAGCAAGTTCCTGGCTAAACTGAAAAAAGAAAAGGCTCAGGTACTACTTTTACAAGAAACCCACCTGCCTCAACAAGAACATGATAAACTAAAACGCTTTGGCTTTAGAAATGCATTTTATAGTTTCTATAAATCTAGCCAAAAGAGGGGAGTGGCTATCCTTATTACAAATGCAGTCCATTTTGAATGCCATAAAGAAGTCAGGGACAAAGAGGGAAGGTATGTAATGGTTAAAGGAAAGCTGGAAAACAAAGTTGTGACACTGATCAATGTATATGCCCCCCAGAGTGTACCAAATGTTTTTTTCAAAATTCTGTTTGATATTATTGCTTTAGTGACTGAAGGTATTTTGATATATGGAGGGGACTTCAATGTGGTCATGAATCATAATTTGGATACAACAAGCCTAAAAACCCCCAAGATGCATCTGACCAAGTTTATTAACACATCAGTACAGGAAATGGGCCTAATTGATGTTTGGCGAGAACTTAACCCTTTAGAAAGGGACGACACACACTATTCAGCACCTCATTCAGTCTACTCCAGGATTGACTACTTTTTAATGAATACGGGTGAAAGTTACAGAATCACAGAGTGTAAAATCGGGGTGGCAGATGTATCTGATCACAGTGCGATCATCTGGACAGTACACCTGAATAGTAGAAAAAGAAATACTGTTTGGAGGCTCAATGTGGGTATTTTGAATAATAAGGCAAATGTGGTGCAAATAAGGGAAGAGATAAAAAGGTACATAGAAGAGAATGATAACGGGGATGTGGATCGTGTAATACTGTGGGATACTATGAAGGCAGTTATACGTGGAAAGCTGATCGCCCTGACATCATCACAAAAAAAGGCTTGGCTAGTTACGTATGAACATAAAGTAGAAAACTGAAAGAATTGGAGAAAAAACATAAAAACATACAGGATCAGTTGGTACTAAAACAGATTAAGGAAATAAGGGGGGAGATAGATCAGATCCTCAGGGGAGATATGGAAAAAAGGGCAAGATTCGTAAAGCAGACCTATTATGAAGCAGGTCCAAAAGCAACTAGACTCCTGGCCAGAAGCCTGCGTAAACAGCAGGCCTCTAATTCAATTCATAAAATAAGAGATCCTAAAACCAATCAATTATCACATGAGCCAGATGAGATAGAAAGAATATTTGAAGAAGAATATAAGAAACTCTGTTCTAAGCCACCATCAGCTGACGAAAGGACAATGAGAAGCTTTCTTAACTCACTTGATCTGTCATCCATTGGTGAGACACAAAATAATATAATTATGTCACAATTTACGGTTAAGAAGCTGGAAGCTGCAATCAGTAGACTTAAGGCTAGTAAATCACCAGGCAGCGGTGGGTTTCCACCAGAATGGTACAAGGCCTTTAAGAAAGAGCTAACACCTCTGCTCCTGTCTTGCTTTAACTGGACCCTTAAAGAGGGCAGGACTCCCCCATCATGGAAGGAAGCAATTATTACCATTTTACCCAAGGAAGGCAAAGACAAAGAGCAATGTAAACATTTCAGGCCAATCTCAATTTTAAATGTAGACAACAAACTATTTACTTCAATCATTTGCAAAAGACTCGAGACTTTTGTACCAGATCTGATTAATGAAGACCGTACTGGATTTATTCGGGGGCGTCAAACACAGGATAATATTAGAAGAACCTTCCACATTGTGGATAATGCTAAAAAAATGGATACAAGTATGGCCCTGGTCAGTTTAGATGCAGAAAATGCCTTTGATAGTGTTAGTTGTGTATTTTTTTATGAAGTACTGAAGAGATTTGGTTTCAATGAAGATGCAATTCTGTGTATATATCAGGAGCCTACAGCTAGGATTAAGGTACATGGAAACATATCAAAAAGGATCCAGTTAGAGAGGGGCACAAGGCAAGGATGCTGTCTTTCTCCTACTCTCTTCGTTTTGTACATTGAACCCTTCGCACAAGCAATAAGGCAGAGAGAAGACCTGCAGGGGGTCAAAATAGGGGGGAAAGTACATATAATTGGTCTTTTCGCTGATTATATCATTATTATTCTTGAACGACCAGATATATGTCTCCCAAATCTAATGAACCTATTTGAAACATATGGATATAAACTGAATATAACAAAAACACAAATTCTTTCATTCAATTATTCTCCATCCCAACAAATCAGAGATGCATATAATCTGAAATGGAATTCTAAAACGATGCAGTATCTTGGTGTAACTATAACCAAAACACTTTCCAACTTGTTTGAAACAAATTATAACAAAATTGAAGAAAACATCAAAAAGGATGTTGAAAGGTGGTCGACCATTCCTCTAGACTTCAGTGCCAGAATACAGACGGTAAAAATGAATATCCTACCGAAATTACTATATTTATTCCAATCTCTGCCAATTAATGTTCCCCGAGACAAATTCATAGCCAGGGATAAAATGATCGCTAGATTCATTTGGAACAGCAAAAAACCAAGAATAAAACTAACAACACTTCAACTGCCGTAAAGCAGGGGTGGAATGGCGTTACCAAATCTGAGGAAATACTTTTATGCAGCTCAACTCAGACCTCTGGCTTGTTGGTGTAGACCTGATTATGAATCTCGATTGAAAGAAATGGAAAGGGAGATACAGGGTTACCAGATCCAGATTTTGGCGGGAGAGAAATATCTGAGAGGGGCTTTGAGACATGCGATGGACCCAATAGTAGCATTTACGTTAGAAATATGGAATGTTATAGTGGAAAAATACAAATTAAAAAGAGCGGTTCACGAGAACGGCCTGGAACATCGGGCCACCGTAGAGGCAACTGTGGAGGCCTCAATAGGCCCGACCTTTGGGTGAACTGGGGTTGGGGACTGGACTTTGTGCCTTCCCCCATAATGGCAACCATTGTGGGGGGATGTTCTTTATGTTTAAAACTCTTATTAATGTTATGTCTGTATTCCTTCTTTATGTGCTGCAAAATGGCAAGAAGCATTTCACTTCACTACACCTAGGTGTATGTGAATGTGACCAATGAAATACCTTTGATAAAATACCTTTGATACCTTTGGTTGAAGTGGTTCGCATATGACTCAAAGTTGAAGCCAGGGGTGTATGATTCAAAATTCAAAGAATGGGCACAAAAAGGCATAACGGCAATGTATACAGTTTCAGAAAATGGCGAGTTTATGAGTTTCCAAAATTTAAAGTCAAAGTATCGTCTCGAAAATATTTTTTTTTTCAAATACTTGCAATTAAGAGACTACTTTACAAAAGAGATAAGGCCAGAACTGGATAACACTTCAAATAATGTGATCAAGGTGATTGTGGATGCCTACAAACAGAAAGGGGTCTCGGGTCAACTCTGCTTTCTACCAAGCTTTGGTGGGAAGCGTGGGAGAATCAACGCTCTACATAAAAACAAAATGGGAAGCAGAATTAAAGATTCAAATAACAAAAGAAGAATGGTATCAAATGTGTGAAACACAATGTTCATCCACAGCTCACTAGTATGGAGAGAAGTTTGCTGGAAGAATCTATCTCGCTTTTTTATAACACCCAAAATAAAAAGCAGACAACTTGCTGTCCAACAACACTGTTGGATGCTGTGTGGGAGTACGAGGCAGACCACTCGCATATTTTCTGGCAATGTGTAAAGATAAGGACATACTGGGAAAATGTTAATGCAGCTGTAAAAAATATCTTGGGTTATAAAATCCCAAATACCTGCCCTGTGATGTATCTGGGGCGTATTAAAGATATTGTAAAACTAGAAGATATATATTTGATTAAAGTTTGCAGCAAGTAAGAAGGCCATTACCAGGCAGTGGCTTAATGAAAAAAAGTCCAAAACAGGAACAGTGGTTAGAAATTGTGCGAGACATCTTTAATATGGAGAAATTGACATATTCCTTGAAATTCAAGTATAATCCATTTGAGAAGATCTGGGTAAAATGGACCGTTTATTTGAGCCATGACACCAATTAGATAAATGCCGAGCTAGATATGGGAAGATTGCGTTATATAGAACTAGATGGTATGTTTGTATGAATATTGAATTATCTCCTGATTACTAATCAATGTAATGTTTTTTTCTTTTTTTTAAGTTGGTAAGTGAACCACACGGTTTTATTACAATTTTATTTACTTCTTTATTTTCCCCCTATCTACTTATTTGTTTATTTGGATTGCTGTTTTTCTTACTTTGTTTTATTTATGGTGATGGCGTTGCACTGTTTTGTATATATCTCTTAAAAATCAATAAAAATTTAAGTGAAAAAAAAGAACACAACAAGAGACACAACAAGAGACACAACAAGTAACAACTTACTAAATCTCATCTTTAACATTTAAATTGTTCTTATATTTTAAGAGTCATTCACAATTTAAACGTTAATAAATCCTTTTTGCACTTTTGATGCCTGTGTGTTCTTCATCACGATGGGAACCTAATAGGCGGATGGCTGCACTGTGGGAGAGCAACTAAGAGTGCATGGGGGAGGTTGTGGGGAGATGCACTGAATGTGTGGGTGGGAGGGGAATGGCAAGGAGCAGAGTGCGGCGGGGGGGGGGGGGGGGGTAGGTAGGTGGGGTGACTGAGTGAACTGCCAGCGTACCAGGCGTGAGTGACTGCGCTGCCAGCCCACGAGCCGTGAGTAAGTGAACTGCCAGCCCACCAGCTGTAAGTGACTGAACTGCCAGCCCAATAATCCATTCAGTCCACCTTCTTCCCCCTTCTCTCTCACAGTCTGTCACCTGTTTTGGGCAGAATTTCTGGCAGTTTCTCAGCCGCCCGCCTGCCATGTCCGAGTGATTGTACTGCCAGGCCTCAGTGACTGAGCTGCCAGCCCTCAGTGACTGAGCTGCCAGCCCAAAAATCGATTCGGCCCACAAACGCCATACTAGCCCTCTGGAAACCAGTGCCTTCGGCCCACCACACTCATACTAGCGCAACATACGGTGCCCTCCCCGGACAGCAATATTGGAATTGTTGGAGAGGGAGAATATTGCATTGGGTGACCGACCCTCCCGTGTGATGCTGGGACCCAACGGGTCCCACTTAGTCTAGTTTATTTTAGAAACATATAAAATTACAAAAGGACTGGACAAGGTAGATGCAGGAAAAGGATTCCCAATGTTGAGCCAGTACAGAATCAGGGGTCACAGTCTTAGGATAAAGGGGAGGCCATTTAAGACTGAAGTGAGAAAAAACGTTTTCACCAAGTGAGTTGTGAATTTGTGGAATTCCCTGCCACAGTGGGCAGTGGAGGCCAAATCACTGGATGGGTTTAAGAGAGAGATAGAGCTGTAGGGGCTAATGGAATCACGGGATAGGGGGAGAAGGCAGCACGGGTTATTGATTGGGGGCGATCAGCCAATATCACAATGAATGGCGATGCAGGCACGAAGGGCCGAATGGCCTCCTTCTGCACCTATTTTCTATATTTCTATGAATATTTCATTATCTGTCTTGCAATATCAGTGATGTCATGGTATGAATGATGATTTATTTGTGGGGGGGAACAAAACTGGAGTGGTAGATGTGTTCACTGGAGATGTCCATCGAAATCACACCAACATTAAATGATATAACACAGTGTCATGTACCATTCTTGCATTGCATAGGACAAATTCTTGTTTTCAGTGAAAAATACACAAAGTGCTGGTGTAACAGAGGGTCAGGTAACATTTTTGGAGAACGTCTATAGGTGACGTTTCGGAAAGTGACCGTTCTCCAGACTCTTTTTGCAGCGACTCGCTTTGTGCTATTTTTACTCGATCTTTAAATTATTCGCTTGTCATCTACCATGGTGCAGTCAATGTCTGTGACGCAAGGTGTTTGTTCCGTGAGTGTCACTAATGACAATCAGCAGGTATGAGGTCATGTCACTGGGGAAATATCGCTCTATATATCTCGGTGCCCACCAGAAGGCATCGCCACAGAGCTACAGCGATGACGGACTGACGGAGCCACATGAGTTAATTGTGTCTTCCAGCTATGGGGTATCCGTTGATCTATCGATTTGAAGATATATATTACCCTGTAATAGCGGCTGTCGCTGTTTTCGGTAATTTGGTTTGTCTCTGATTTTCATGTACGTGTATTAGCTGTGAGACATTCCGTGTACTTCGGCGCTGCCGACGTTAAACAAACATGGTTTCTGTTTCAATAATTCACTTGTTTAATACGGTTAGACATCCATTTTCTTACTGTAACCGCCGCAATGTGTACATCATGCCCGTTGCTTATCCTGGCCTGGATCGCTGTCTGTACTGATTGCGCCGGCCAGAGCCATGACCAGCGAGCAGGTATCAGATAATCACACCCTGATGTGTTGGTCAGGAGCTGAGAGAATGGCAACTTGGGTTCCTTCCGTGGAGAGTCTGAAACGAGTTAGTAAAATTACATGGTACACAATACAGCTGGAGAAACTCAGCGGGTGCAGCAGCAACTATAGGAAATAGGCAACGTTTCGGGCAAAACCCTTCTTCAGACTGATGGGGGGTGGGGGCGGGGAGAAGAAAGGAAAAAGGAGGAGGAGCCAGAAGGCTGGGGGATGGAAGGAAACAGCCGGAGGGCTGAGAAAGGGGGAGAGTCAGCAAGGGCTAACAAAATTGGGAGAATTCAATGTTTATGCCATACGGATGCAGACTTCCCAAGCGGAATATAAGGTGCTGTTCCTCTAATTTCCGGTGTTTCTCGCTCTGGCCATGGAAGAGAGCCGGGCCAGAGGTATCGGATACGGAGTGGGAGGGGGTATTGAAGTGCTGAGCCACCGGGAGGTCAGGTTGGTTATTGCGGACCGAGCGGAGGTGTTCGGCGAAACGATCGCCCAACCTCCGCTTGGTCTCACCGATATAGATCTGCTCACATCTAGAGCAGCGGATGCAATAGATGAGGTTGGAGGAAATGCAGGTAAACCTCTATCGCACCTGGAACGACTGCTTGGGTCCTTGAATGGAGTCGAGGGGGGAGGTAAAGGGACAAGTGTTGCATCTCTTGCGGTTGCAAGGGAAAGTGCCCGGGGAGGGGGTGGAACGGGAGGGAAGGGAAGAATTGACAAGGGAGTTACGGAGGGAGCGGTCTTTGCGGAAGGTAGACATGGGGGGATAGGGAAGACGTGGCGAGTGGTGGGGTCGCGTTGGAGGTGGCGAAACTGACGGAGGATTACTTGTTGTATGTGACGGCGGGTGGGGTGAAAGGTGAGGACTAGCGGGATTCTGCCCTTTTTGCGAGTGGGGCGATGGGGAGAGAGAGCAGTGTTGCGGGGTATGGTAGAGACCCTGGTGCGAGCCTCATCTATGGTGGAGGAGGGGAACCTCCGTTCCCTGAACAATGAGGACATTTCAGATGCCCTGGTGTGGAACGCCTCACCGTAAAATTACATGTGTTCCTAATCGGACAAACCTGCTTAACTGAATATATAATCGATATATTGTCTGCAGTCGTCACTGCGTGAAGCGTAATCCCGATTTAGACCTGTAATGCTACAGCTCATGAGATAAAGAAAATGAATGTCACGAGCTGGGATCTGACTATGGAAGTGTCACGACTTTACTATGATGTAAACTCAGATGTTAATTCAAATGTAAACAGATGCTGTCACGTAATTTTATATCAGTTAATGTTATGTATTTTGATATCGGCTCCTTCGGACGATCTGTAAATTCGAATTGCTATCCGCAGATGTACAGTGTATGTACATGCTCGCCACCGTGCCACAATCAGTACTGCCGACATGGGCGAAAATCCTGGGGGTGGGTGGGCGAGAGGACGTCCCCACAGTGCTTTGAGAGATGGGGGACAATCCCTCCCATGTTTCGTGATCCGGAATTTATCAGACGCTTTCTCAGGGCTGAATTGGACCGTTGGTGGTGCCTATCATCGCCCTTCGCGGCTTAAAATCATCCTGCTGCATCCAGGCGATCGAGGCTCCCGATGACGAAGCCCCCGCCGGCCGATGAAAGGCCCCGAGAACGTGCCGATTCAAGCCCCACCATTCGGGGCGGAAGAAGCTGCTGTTGCTGGAGTTCGTTGTCGGTCACCAACCAGGTCAGCTTGCGATGTTACCGTCCCCTCATTTTTGATAGCGATTTCCGTGCCTGACTGCCGGTGTCACACACTTCCGGAGACGCAGGTTCAATCTCTACCCTCCCGTGCTTTATGAGCAATGTTTCATCGTTGGTCCTCCGACTCCACGCAAATCTTGGCTGTGCTTATGTGTCCTCCGACATGCCATTGACCTGCCCATTAATGGTTTCTGTAACTACTGTGCATGGGTAAGTGTTAATGGGTGCTATAATCTGAGGGAAAGTTGATAAGAATTTGGGGAGAATTAAAAGCTGTGAACGTAATATACATTGGTGTTTGATGAGTTGCGTCGACACCGTGGTCCAAAGACTGTCGTCTCTGAACTCTGTCGGGGCTAAAGGTAATTTGATCAGCGCAGCCAAGTTTGAAAACCTTCCAATCAGACAATGTTACTCAGATACATTTGTGCGGGTCTTTTGTCATTAATATTTCCTCTTTCCTTCACAGTAAACTTGTTGGCGATTGTGATTCTCTATCGAGGTAAATGCGGCCTCTCCAAATGCATCACTCTCTACATGATGGCCATGGCAGCGTCTGATCTCCTGGTCGGCATCACCGATCCGTTTCTGCGTCAGACTATTCAAATTCACTTCCCATATTCGTTGCTGAACATTACCCCCGTGTGCGCCACCACCGAAGTCCTGGTCTTTGCATCCACCGCGGTCTCTGTCTGGCTGACGGTGGCCTTCACCTTCGATCGGTTTGTGGCCATTTGTTGTGAGAAGCTGAAAACAAGATATTGCACTGAGAGAACGGCGGCTGTGATTATCGGGGCAGTGAGTGTGCTGGGCTGTTTGGAGAATGTCCCTCAGTGGTTTAGGTACGAATCAGCGAACGAAATTGATGATCTTCCCTGGGATTGCTCCACCAAACCCATCTACTATACGTCGGCTGCATGGGTCGCATATCGTGTCACACACCGCGTTCTAACCCCTTGTATCCCGTTCTTTCTGATTCTGCTGCTCAATGTGCTGACGGTCAGGCGGATTGTAGCGGCCAGCAGAGTCCGCAGGGGTCTCCGGGGCCGCAGCAACGGAGAGAATGACAAGGATCCGGAGATGGAGAACCGCAGGAAATCCATTGTTTTACTCTTCAGTATCACGGGCACTTTCATATTGCTGTGGGCAACACAGGCCATATTTTACATCTTTACATCTATTGCGAAGGTGCGAGTAGACTACACCCCCACCGGTTATTACTACATCACACGGGTCACGTCGGTGTTCCTGCAGCTGCTCAGTACCTGCACCAACACGTGTGTTTACGTGGTGACCCAGAGTAAATTCAGAGCTGAGCTGATGAACGCGGTTAAATTCCCAGTGAGTGCAATTCGTGCACTTGTACGTCCGTGACCCTCTGACCCACACCGATAGTTCAACATACATTTGCTCCCATCAGTGTTTGTTCTCCCAATATTCACATCCAACTGCTAAGAATTTGCTCTACGCACATATTCACATATTCTATAACAGCTTGCAAAGGTCATTTGAACTACTACTCGTAGAAGTTATAGAATCATACATCACTGAATCTGTCACTTTGGCTCAATTCGTCTCTGCTAACCGAGATGCCTCGTCAACGCGTCCAATTTGCCCGCGATTCCCCGAAACAGGGCCGCGACATGAACGTGATTTCCTTGAGCCCTTGTCTCCGCCACTGTACGAGTAATTCAATAGTTCTCCCGAATTTTCCTCTGATTCGAACTAAGTGAATGTCCGTAGCGGGTCCGTAGGAGGTCGTGGATGTCTCCTAGCGGCTTGTAGGTACTCGGAAAATCCGGTAACCTCGTGACGTTTTTTTCAACATGTTCACGAGTGTTCACGAGTTACCGCGTTTCCGGTGTACCTGCCGTTCGCGTTACGAGCCGCTAAGAGACGTCCCGAGCTCCGACGTACCCGCTACGTACATTCTACGTGCTTACCACGAGTATGATGTTTTAAAATCTCGAGAGAGCTCTTGAATTACCTCGTACAGTGGGACTTCGCACTTATTTCTTTGTTATCAACATTCTACATGTCTGCGTGAGCCAGGCTTGTGTTGGCCACACACGCTACTCACATTTTCTCTCCCGACCGGATACATATTTCCCGTCGCATTTCAACCAATATTTCTCCAGTTATTAACCTTTAAACAGCAGCTCCAAAATATTAAGTTTCAGCGTTCTAATTTTGAAGAAAAAATGCCGACACGATCTTCTCCCTCTCTACCTCTCTCCTTCTCACCCCGTCTCCCTCTCTACCACCTTCACCTCCCTAAGGGAGCGCCGCGGGAGGGAGGGAAGGAGTTGCACGGTAGGCGTCGGAGGGGTGAACGGGATTACAGAGACGGGGGGAGGGTGTGTAGGGCCGTGGATAGGGTGTCTAGGGGCCGGGGAGAGGGGGTGTAGTCCCGGCGTCTGCTCCGCACATGCTGGGTATCAGCGCTCATCGGCCGGAGGGCAGGGGGAAGAAGCCGATTCATATATTGGGCAGAAAATTCCGACACATCACCGCTGACCTTGGCTCGCTGTGGCTCATCGAGATGAACGGGTACATCATTTACTGTCGTTGATGCCCTCCCCCCCCCCCACCCCCCCCCCCCCCCCCCCACTCTCCTTCCGCCCCCCCCCCCCCCCCGGGGAGGGTGCACCCCCTCCCCCTCTCCTCCCCTCGCACAACGAATATCAAATACATTACATTCACATGAGTCGGAAGAAGGGTCTCAACCCGGAACGTCACCCATTCCTTTGCCCCATAGATGCTGCTCCACCCGCTGAGTTTCTCCAGCATTTTTGTCTACCTTCACATTACTTCTTTCTCTTGAAAACTTGTCTTTGAATCTGAGAATGTGCTGGGAGAGAGAGAGACACACAGAGGGAGACACAGAGAGAGAAATAGAGACACAGCGAGAGAGAGAGAGAGACGGAGTGCTGGCTCTGGAGATGGTCCAGAGGAGGTTTATGAGTACGATCCCAGGAATGAGTGGGTTAACATACGATGAGCGTTTGTCAGCACTGGGCCACTACAAGCTGGAGTTTAGAAGAGTGACGGGGGACCTCATTGAAAGTTTACCAAATAGTGAAAGGCCTGGATAGAGAGGATGTGAAGAGGATGTTTCCACTTGTGGGAGAGTCTAGGACCAGAGGTCACAGCCTCAGAATTAAGGGACGTTCGTTTGTGAAGGACAATCGGAGGAATTTATTTAGCCAGGGCGGTGAAACTGTGGGAGTCTTTGGCACAGACGGCTGTGGATATTTTTAAGGCAGTGATAGATATATTGTTGATTAGTGCGGGTGTCGGGGGCTATGGGGAGAAGGCGGGAGAATGAGGTTGGGAGGGAGAGATAGATCGGCCATTATTCAATGGTAGAGTTGACTCGATGGGCTTAATGGCCTAAGTCTGCTCCTACCACTTGTAGCCCTATGACCTCTCCCACTCTACCAGGTGGTAATCCCGGGGGGGGGGGGAGAAGTCGGCGGACGTGTTCCCCCCATGGTTTGATAGTAGGGGGACATCCCCCCCATGTTTTCTTTTATGCAGAAACATAACTTAAGCCTATCCTCCAGTCCCTTCACCACCCTAAGTGCTACCACCCACCACGGAAGGAAGCTAGCGCTACACCCTTCCCAACTAAGTTAGTGCTAACAGTAATTACCATATCATGCGCACTCGCCATGAGAGATCTGCAGATATCTGATCGGCGGAGGCAGAGGTTAGAATGGGTCGGAAGCACGTGGTAACGTGCGATCGTTGATATCCACCCTCTCTGCCTGCTCGTCTCTCTGCCCCCTCTCTCTGCCCTCTTTCTCTCTCTCTGCCTCTCTCTCTGCTAATCTCCCACCCTCTGCCTCTCTCTCTGCCTCTCTCTCTGCCTCTCTTTCTGCCTCGCTCTCTCTGCCTCTATCTTTCTGAATCTCTCACTGCCTCTCTCTCTGCTTGTCTTTCTCTACCCCCATCTCTGCCTCCCCTCTCTTTGATGTCTCTCTCTCTGCCCCCACTCCCTCCTCCTCTATCTCCCTCCCCTTACCCCTACCTCTCTACCCCGCCCCGTCCCTATCTACACCCACTATCTACCGTTTCCACCCCACTCTCCTGTGTGTTTGAGAGAGATGGTGTGTGTGTGTGTGTGATGGAAGGGTTGTGTGAGAGAACAAGGGTGTGTTTGTGTGTGATGGAGGGTGTGTGTGTGAGATGTAGTGCCTGTGTGTGTGTGTGTGTGTGTGTGTGTGTGTGTGTGTGTGTGTGTGTGTGTGTGTGTGTGGTGTGTGGTGTGTGTGTGTGTGTGTGTGTGTGTGTGTGTGTGTGTGTCTGAGTGCGTGTTTTGTGTGTGTCTGAGCATCTGAGTGTGTGGCTCTGTGATTGTGTGTGTGTGTGTCTTTCTCACTTTGTATACGTGCAGTGTGTGAAGTTAACGAATGCGATATTAGACGAGTGTTTGTATTATACAGTGGAGTGTTTTTGCATGATGGTAATAAGTGGTGTAATTTCTTGTCTAAGTACGAATTTTGCTTGTATGTTTTGAGCTAATTTCTCGGTGTTTAGATTAAAGTGTTTACAGTGTGGGATAATTTCTGCTGAAGAGTGTGTTTGATTGTCTGCTAAAGCACCTAAACATTTTGTCGAACAAAGATTGTACTTGAAATTGTTTACATGTTGAAAGTTGCGGGAGTTGTGAATTGTGTGAGACTGTAAAGGAATTTGGGTACCGGCATGAAAGGATTAATTGCATGTTTGTGCTGTGAGAAGTGTGAGACTGCCGACGCGCTGCGGGACGTTTGGCCATTGTTCGTGAGCGAGTTTGATAAATCAAGAGATTACGAGTGAAGCGTGAATTGTTGGAAGATTGTGTGAATTGCTGAGAGTTTGTGTCCATTGTTGGTAAAGATGGGAAATCAGATCGAGGCAGATATGGTAGAGGATCCAGAGAGTCCGCTCCAATTATTATGTCGCGAGTTTCCACAAAAGGCTGAGAGATTAAGGAACATTTTGGGAGCATTGAATAGAAAATGGCGAGATGATTTATGGGCTGAGTGGGTCGTTGGAACATTGAAGGGTGTGAAATATATTGAAAAGATATTTGGCAGTGTAGTAATAGCGATATAGCGAAGGCGTTAATTGGATTATGGAAGAAGTATTATGAAGCGCAGAAAGCAAGTAGAGAAGCTGTGAGAATGGCGAATTGGCAAGAAGCAGCATTAAAGCTGGGAATAGAGCTGAAAGATGATGAAGTAAACCGACCTCCAGGCACCTGGGGAGAGGAGTGTGGATGTATTAGTGAGAGTAAGGAACAATAGACAGATAGATATCCTGAAGGGAAATTGGCACCGGTAAATTTTGAATTTAAGGATCCGATGGTTGGCATTGGATTTGAAGGGGGAGGACTAATATTTGGAAGATTGGGAAAGTGTTCAAATTAGAAGAAGTTCGCAGCCTCCACCATATTCCTCTTGTGTTCCCCTGGCTCCACCCACACATTGTACAGCTTGTGCACACACGCCATTCAGAGCTTGCAGCACCTTTAACACCACCTGCAGATTCCACAATAAAGTCTGCTTTACAAACAGCAGCAACACGAGAACACGATTCTATGACTCCATCCATTCCACTATTGGCAGAGAGTCCAGTAGCTCACCGTACCAGGAGTAAAACAAAGACGATAGCTCCAGTATTTAAGGGGAGAGAGGTTATTAGACACAGTACAACCTCCAGAGTACTTCAGCGAGGCTAAACCTAGACGAATTAGATGAGCAGCGAAAGAACAGAGAGTCTTCTAGAAGGTACCGTGATCCCCTTGGTGAAGAGGAAGACATATCTGAGGATGATGGTAAGTGTGTGTTTGTTGGACGTTATTTGAAGCAGCATTTTGTTTCAGCAACCACAGCCATTACAGCAGGCTTTAAACGTTTGAATCGTTCGTTTTATACACTGTCGGTTTATCATGTCCTGAAGTTACTTGTCATTTTAGTATTGGCTGTGAGTGTGTGTTTCTCTGTGTTTTCTTCAGGAAATGTTTGGTTGTAAAGAGATTGTAAATTTGTTTCTATTGTATTTAAAATAAATGTTTACAGAAAATAAAATGCATTTGTTGTAAAGAGTTTGCAAATTTGTTTCTATTGGGTTTAAAATAAATGTTTACCGAAAAGAAAATGTAGTTGATGTAATGAGTTTGCAAATTTGTTCATATTGGGTTTAAAATGTTTACAGAAAAGAAAATCTATTTGTTCTAAAGAGTTTGCAAATTTGTTTCTCTTGGGTTTTAAAATGGTTGCCACCGTTTTCAGACGGATAAAGCATGAAACAACGTTTTATTAGATCAGACGTGTGTTTAATTTTAAAATTGGCGCTCATTCTGTGAATTTGGCTGGGTTGCAAGATGGCGTCGCTGACGACATTTCCGGTTAGCGGCAAGATGGCGTCCATGACGTCATTTCCGGTCGGTGGCAAGATAGCGCTGACTGCAGAAGACAGAGTTCAGGCGCTGCTGAATAATTCAACAGTGCTGGCTGCTTTGTCTATGGTAAGTGTGTGTTTGTTAGACGTTATTTAAAGCAACATTTTGTTTCAGCAACAGCCTCGACAGCAGGCTTTAAAGATTCGTTTTACACACTGTATATTCAACACGTTCTGAAGTTACTTGGCATTTTAGTAATGGCTGTGTATGTGTTTGTTTGTTAGATGTTATTTAAAAGCAGCATTTTGTTTCAGCAGCAGCAGCGTCTACAGCAGGCTTTACAGATTTATTTTACACACTGTATATTCAACACGTTCTGAAGTTACTTGGTATTTTAGTTGTATGTGTGTGTGTTTGTTAGATGTTATTTAAAAGCAGCATTTTGTTACAGTAGCAGCCGCCAGAGCAGGATGTAAAGATTCGTTTTACACACTGTATATTCAACACGTTCTTGCGACTCTTCCTAACAGACAAAACAGACCAATTCTTAGTGATTTGGTCTCCATTTATTGACTTCTTACAAGCATATGGTGCAACATAACTGTAGAAAATCACAGTTTCAGGATCGGGTGAAGGGTGGTCAAGAATAATAAATAGCTATTTCTCCTTCAGTCCTCTGTTTTCTATCACCTTTTTTCTCTCTCTATTTTCTCACTTTTCTTCTTTCCTTCACCTCACTGATCGATATCACGCACGTCTCTTTTTTTTCTACTATTCTCTTTCTTTTCTTCCATTTACTGCTCAAAAAAATAAGTTGTACATAAAAATATAACGTGTCAATATATATTAGGTATCTACAACATACCACAATATTGTACTTCTAATAAAATAAAAAAATAAAAAATACACGTTCTGAAGTTACTTGGCATTTTAGTATTGTGTGATTGTGTGTGTGTGTGTGTGTGTGTGTGTGTGTGTGTGTGTGTGTGTGTGTGTGTGTGTGTGTGAATATATGTATGTGAATATGTGTATATATGTGTGAATATATGTGTGAATGAGTGTGTGTGTATATGTGTGTGTGAATATGTGTGGATGTGTGTGAATATGTGTGTGAATATATGTGTGTGTGAGTGCGTCTGTGTGTGAATATATGTGTGTGTATGTATATATATATATATGTGTGAATGTATATGTGTGAATGAATGTGTGTGTGAATGAATGTGTGTGTGAATGAATGTGTGTGTGTGTGAATGAATGTGTGTGTGTGAATGAATGTGTGTGTGAATGAATGTGTGTGTGTGTGTGAATATGTGTGTGTGTGTGACTGTGTGAATATGTGTATGTGTGTGAATATGTGCGTGTGTGAATGTGTGTGTGAATGTGTGTGTGAATATGTGTGTGTGAATGAATATGTGTGTGTGTGAATATGTGTGTGTGTGTTTGACCATATGTGTGTGCGAATGTCTGTGTGCATGAGTATGTGTGTGTACGTCTGTGAGAATGTCTGTAAATTAATCTGTGTGTGTGAATGAGACTGTGTGTGTATATGTGTGTGCGAATGACTGTGTGTGTGTATATGTGTGTGTGAATGAGTGTGTGTATGAGTCTGTATGTGTATACGAGTGTGTGTGTATATGCGTCTCTTTGTGTATATGAGTCTGTGTGTGTGTGAATGAGTCTCTGTATGAGTCTGTGTTTGTGTGTGTCTGTGTGAGGTGGAGGGTGTGTGTGATGAATGTGTGTGTGTGAATATGTGTGCATGTGTGTGAATATATATGTGTGTGAGTGTGTCTGTGTGTGTACGTGTGTGTGTATATATGTGTGTGTGTGAATATGTGTTTGTGTGAGTGTGTGTGTGAGTGTGTGTGAATGTGTGTGTGTGTGTGAATGTGTGTGTGTGTGTGTGAATATGTGTGTGTGTGTGTGTGTGTGAATATGTGTGTGTGTGACCATGTGTGTGTGTGAGAATGTGTGTGTGAATGAGTCTGTGTGTGTGAGAATGTGTGTGCGGATGAGTCTGTGTATGTCTGTGTGAATGAGTGTGTGTGAATGAGTGTGTGTGTGTATGAATGAGTCTGTGTGTGTGTGTGTGTGTGTGTGTGTGTGTAAATGAGTGTGTGTATGTATGGATGAATCTGTGTGAGAGTGTGAATGCGTCTGTGTATGAATGTGAATGAGTCTGTGTGTATGTGTGTGAATGTGTGTGTATGTGGATATGTGTGTGCGAATGAGTGTGTGAATGAGTCTGTGTGTGTGTGACAATGTGTGTGCGAATGAGTATGTTTATGTGTGAATGAGTCTGTGTGTGTGTATATGTGTGTGTGAATGAGTCTGTGTGTGTGTGTATAGATGAGTGTGTGTGTATATGAGTGTGTGTGTTGATGAGTCTGTGTGTGTGTGAACGAGTTTGTGTGTGTATATGAGTATGTGTGTGTGAGTCTGTGTTCGTGTGTGTGTGTGTGAGCCTGAGTAAGGTGGAGGGTGTGTGTGATGAACAAATAGTACAAATAATAGTATTTCGTCGTTCAGAACTTATTTGTTGTGTTTAATAGCCTGATGGCTGTCAGGAAGAAGTTGTTCCTCAATGTAGATGTTATAGTTTTCAATTTACAAAAGTCGGACGTGACTCCAGAAGTCGGGCATCAGTCAGTCCACAAGCCGCGAGAATCAGTCAGTCAGTCAGTCAGTCCAAAGGCCATGAGTTAATCCCAAGTCAGTGAGTGAGTCTAGAGGTCATCAGTAAGTCACTCACCACCCCACCCCCGCTCCACCGACATCCCCCACCTCAAGACGCTGCCCACCGCCTGGCTATAGGATGCAACCCCACCTGAAGCCGCCCACATCCCCTGTATGAGGACACCCTTCGTTCTCATCAGCTCACGAGAAACCCCGCCTGGAGCTGTGCCCCTCCCTTGGCTGCACGACGTTTCCCACCCAGAGGGCAGCGTCTTGAGGTAGGGGATGAGTCTGTGTGAATGTGTGAATGTGTGAATGTGTGTGTGTGTGTGTGTGTGTGTGTGTGTGTGTGTGTGTGTGTGTGTGTGTGTGTGTGTGTGTGTGTGTGTGTGTGTGTGTGAATTAGTCTGTGTGTGTGTGTGAATTAGTCTGTGTGTGTGCGTGTGAATGAGTGTGTGTGTGTGCGTGTGTGTGTGTGAATGAGTCTGTGAGTGTGTCTGTGTGAATGAATCTGTGTGTGTGTGTGTGTGTGAATGAGTATCTGTGTGTATGTGTGTGTGTGAATGAGTCTGTGTGTGTATGTGTGTGAATTAGTCTTTGTGTGTGTGAATGGGTGTGTGAATGAGTCTGTGTGTGTGTGTGTGAATGTGTGTGTGAATGAGTCTGTGTGTGTGTGAATGAGTCTGTGTGTGTGAATGTGTGTGTGTGTGAATGAGTCTGTGTGTGTGAATGAGTGTGTGTGTGTGTGAATGAGTCTGTGTGCATGTGTGCATGATAATGTGTGTGTATGACTGTGTGTGTGAATGTGGCTGTGTGTGTGAGTGTGTGAGGTGGAGGGTGTGTGTGATCAACAAACAGTACAAATAATATAGTCTTTCGTAGTTTAGAGCGTATTTGTTATGTTTATTAACGCGGTGGTTGTCAGGAAGAAGCTGTTCCTCAATGTAGATGTTACAGTTTTCAGTTTACAAATGTCGGACATGACTCCAGATGTCGGGCATCAGTCAGTCCACAAGCCGTGAGAGTCAGTCAGTCCAAACGCCATGAGTTAATCCTAAGGCAGTGAGTGAGTCCACAGGTCATGGGTAAATCGGTCACTGCCCCCTCCCACCCCCTCCTCCACCTCAAGATGCTGCCCTCCGCCTGGCTATAGGATGCACCCCATTCTGAAGCCGCCCACACTACCTGCATGAGGCCACCCCCCCCCCTTCTCATCAGCTCACCAAATAGCCTCCCTAGACGAGCGCTCTAATCTATCCTACCAAAGCACTGCTGTAATATCTTCCCCTCGAAGCAATGCAACACCTCCACGTCTTGCCCCTCCAATTCTATCACACCTGAAGCAACGAAATCCTGGAATATTTAGTTTCCAATCACAGCCCTCCTGCAACCATGTTTCAGTAATCGCCAGAACATCATACTTCCAGGTGTCAATCCAGGCTCTAAGGTCACCCACCTTTCTTACAATGCTCTTAGCATTAAAATATACACATTTAAGAAACCCACCGCCTCTTATTCTCTGGTTATTATCTTTTTATTCTTTCTCCCCTACATGTTGGGTCTGAGTGCTTCCCTTGTCTGCCTCCTCTCACACACTGTCTGCTAGCTTTCGCTATTTGAGTCCCTCCCCCCAACCGTTCTAGTTTAAAGTCTGCCTTTGCAAATCTCCCCGCCAGGATATTAGTCCCCCTCGGGTTCAAGTGCAACCCGTCCTTTCTGTACAGGTCACACCTTCCCCAAACGAGGTCCCAATGACCCAGAAACTTTAATCCCTGCCCACTGCACCAGTCCCTCAGCCACGCATTTATCCTCCACCTCGTTCCATTCCTGCTCTCATTGGCGCGTGGCACAGGCAGTAATCCTGATATTTCTTTTTTCGTCCTTCTCCTTAACTGTCCTCCCAACTACCTAAATTCCCCTTTCAGGACCTCTCCTCTTTTTCCACCTATGTCATTGGTACCTATATGTACCACGACCTCAGGCTCCTCTCCCTCCGATTGAAAGGAAATCTTGGACACGTTCAGACACATCCCAGACCCTGGCACCAGGGAGGCAAACTATCATCCGGGTCTCCCGACTGTGTCCACAGAATCGCCTATCCGACCCCAAGCTATAGAGTCCCCTATAACACTTGCCCTCGTCTTCAGCATAGTGCTGAGTGCGGCCACAGACCGGCTGCACTGTGACCCGCATGTGCATCAAAAAGGCCCTGCGACGAATTGAAGCCTTTGCCGCAGTCGGAGCAGGTAAAGGACCGCTCACTACTGCGCACCCTCTGGTGCAGCTACAGCCCCGACAACCGCGCAAAGCTATTGCCGCATGTGGAGCAGCCATAGGGCTTCTCGCTCGTGTGCACTCGCCGCTGCATATTCAGCTCATGCGAGGCGCGAAGCTCTTGCCACAGTCGGCGCAGACAAAGAGCCTCTCGCCGGAGAGCTCGCAGTTGTGCCGCAGCAGTCTGTCGTAGCGGGTGGAGCTCTTGTAGCACCCCGTGCATTCGAAATAAAGACGTTTTACTTCCTGCGGCAGCTGAGGAAACACAACCTGCCTCAGGCAATGATGGTCCAGTTTAATACTGCCGTCGTAGAATATGTCCTCACCTTCTCCATCATGGTCGGTGTATCCGCTGGTGCTCCCGCAGCCCCCATGCTCTCTTGTCACAGTGGGAGCAGCTGCTCGCCGGCGTGGGCCCGCCGGTGCTGCCGCATCCACCGCGAGCTGTGAAACGCCTCACCACTGTACGGGCAGTCGTAGGCTGGCCATTGGTGTGCACGTGCTGGTGAGACATGGCATGGGAGGCCATGGCAAAATGCTCTCCACACACTAGGCTGGGGACGGGATGGTCACAGGCGTGCACCCGCTGGTGGGACAGCAGGGTGAAGGACTGGGTGAAGCACTTGGCGCACTGAGCACAGGTGTAGGGGCGCTCGCCGGCGTGGTGGCGCTGGTACACCAGCAGGCTGCTGGAGCGGGTGCAGCCCTTGCCCCAGTCGCTGCAGGTGTAGGGACGGTTCCCGGACGGAACCTTCTGGTTCGTGGATGACGAAGCATTTGCCGCAATCGGAGCAGGTGAAGGGCTGCTCACTGTGTCAAGCACCCGCGAAGCCGTCTAGCCGCCCGCACCACCGCCGCCCAGATACCTCCACCGCCAATCCGCGGGGGACCTCTGACCCCGCCCCCTGCCGTTGCGCGGGGGGGGGGGGGGGGGGGGGGGGGAGGGCAGCATAATCACGGTAAGATGGTCACACAGTGCTGGAGTCACTCCGCGGGTCGGGCAGCGGATATGGAAATAAATATATGACGTTTCGGGCCGAGATCCTTCTTCAATCCAATGTGGTGTTCAGAGATAAGGAAGCATAAAGAGTGAAAACAGGAAAATAGGAATGGGGTTCAAAGAAAATGTTAAATAGATCATTGTTGGATAGATCAATGGGAGGCCGAGCGACGCGACGCGAGCAGATGGCTGCTAAATTTCGAGCTCCCGATAGCAAATTTAAAACTAGCCTCCCTTAATTCACTAAGTGCCACATAATTCACAGTTTTCTGTATTGGAATGAGTGGTGGAGCGACAACTAGAAGTCAAAAGAAACGTGACGGACGAGAAAGAAAGAATTCACCGGAGATGGACAAAGCTCAAAGCTCAAAAGACGATTCTGCAGAAACCGTGCACTCAATGCTCCACAGTATCAGTAAGCAAATACGTGACTTCAGGGCTGAATTTAAAGTGGACTTACATAATTTTAAAGTAGAAATGAAAGGACATGAAACCCGAACTCAGAGTTCTGAAGCAAGAAATTTATCATAAACGTTCTGCAAACTCCAAACAAATCCACGCCCATGAAATTAGACTAAACAAAGCTGAAGCGAATCGAAGAAGCTGAGACAATAGATGGCTATGAAAAATGAGCTGTTTAAATCTATGAAAAAACAGAAAGTAATGCAAGCAAAACCGACTGCAGTGCATATTAAGAACATAATGTACTGGCTGGAAAGTTCCACTCAGCAGTTGGAGTGGATAAGAATGGAGAAAGAGGAGTGCTATCCGCACGATATAGGAACGATCCTGCTCTCACCGATAAAATTGAATAGTATAATATATAATATAGCATTATATATATTCGCAATATAATAAGAATTTGGAAACAAATAAAAGTATCCTTGAAATTATATAATTTATCAGTACTAACCCCACTATTGAACAACCCCGCATTCAAACCGTCTCTCATCGACAACACATATCAACAATGGGATAGACTGGGGATTAGGAAAGTAGGGGATATGTATGAATTGGGCAAATTGTTATCATTTCAACAATTAAAATTAAAATTTAAATTGAAGGATAATCAATATTTTAAATATATACAGGTATGTGACTTTATGAAGAAATATACACATAGATTTCAAACTATATTTTTGGACCCTTTAGAAGAAGCTATGAATATTAAGGCTGATTCACAAAAATTAATATCATACTTTTATAATAATATATTAAATAGAGAATCACCTTCAACAGAAGCACTAAGGGAAGAGTGGGTACATGAGCTAATGATAAAGATCTCGAAGGATAGATGGGAAAACTATTTGATGAATACACATAACTGTTCTATTAATGCAAGACAAAATGTAATTCAATTCAAATTATTACATAGACTATATTATTCAAAAACGAGGTTGAATACATTTTATCCAAACGTCTCTCCCAGATGCGATAAATATTTATTTCAAAACGCTAATATAACACATTCATTTGTAGGATGTACAAAGTTGAATACATTTTGGAGTGATATATTTGATATATTTACAAAGCTTTTCAAGTCAAGAATAGAACCCAAAATGCAATGGAATATATTTGGAATAATAGGAGAAGATACCAATTTAAATAAAGACCAAAATGTTTTTTTTAATTATGGGTTAATAATTGGAAATAAATTGATACTTAAATTTTGGAAAAAATACAACCATACCAACTGTTAAAATGTGGATTAGGAATATGATCGGGGAGGCCCGGGGAGCCGTTGGCGAGAGGAGGACTTACCTGCAGCTGTAAGTATAAATACAGCGCGGGGTTTGCTTCTACAGAGGCCCGGGAGCCGTTGGCGAGAGGAGGACTTACCTGCAGCTGTAAGTATAAATACAGCGCGGGGTTTGCTTCTACAGAGGCCCAGGGAGCCGTTGGCGAGAGGAGGACTTACCTGCAGCTGTAAGTATAAATACAGCGCGGGGTTTGCTTCTACAGAGGCCCGGGGAGCCGTTGGCGAGAGGAGGACTTACCTGCAGCTGTAAGTATAAATACAGCGCGGGGTTTGCTTCTACAGAGGCCCGGGGAGCCGTTGGCGAGAGGAGGACTTACCTGCAGCTGTAAGTATAATACAGCGCGGGGTTTGCTTCTACAGAGGCCCGGGGAGCCGTTGGCGAGAGGAGGACTTACCTGCAGCTGTAAGTATAAATACAGCGCGGGGTTTGCTTCTACAGAGGCCCGGGGAGCCGTTGGCGAGAGGAGGACTTACCTGCAGCTGTAAGTATAAATACAGCGCGGGGTTTGCTTCTACAGAGGCCCGGGGAGCCGTTGGTAAGAGGAGGACTTACCTGCAGCTGTAAGTATAAATACAGCGCGGGGTTTGCTTCTACAGAGGCCCGGGGAGCCGTTGGTAAGAGGAGGACTTACCTGCAGCTGTAAGTATAAATACAGCGCGTTCCATCTCACTTCAAGAGAAGGATTCTGGTGGAAGCCTCTGATTGGTGGAAGCCTCTGATTGGTGGACGAGGATCAGAGGAAGCAGCTGATTGGCTTGTATTGTATTTGTATTGTAATTGTAAGGCTTTATTGTATTCGGATAAAGGGGGAGAATGAGGGCCAGGGCAGTTTACTGTTCTGGATGTCAGATGTGGGAGGTCATGGAGTCTGAGTGCTCTCCAGACGTCCACATCTGCGCCAGGTGCGTCGAGATGGGGCTCCTAAGGGACCGCGTTAGGAACCTGGAGCAGCAACTCGATGACCTCTGTCTGCTCAGGGAGAGCGAGGAGGTCATAGAAAGGAGTTACAGGGAGGTGGTCACTCCAAGACCACGGGAGACAGAAAACTGGGTCACAGTTAGGAAGGGCAATGGGCAGAGGCAGGGACTGGTGAGTACCCCGGTGGCTGTACACCTTGAAAATAAGTACTCATGTTTGAGTAAGGGTGGGGGAGACAGCCTACCTGGGGGCAGCGACAGCGGCCGGGCCTCTGGCACAAAGAGCGGTCCGGTTGCTCAGAAGGGTAAGGAAAAGAAGGGGAGGGCAATTGTAATAGGGGACTCTATAGTCAGGGGGTCGGATAGGCGATTCTGTGGACGCAGACAGGAGTCCCGGATGGTAGTTTGCCTCCCTGGTGCCAGGGTCAGGGATGTGTCTGAACGTGTCCAAGAAATCCTGAAATGGGAGGGAGAGGAGCCTGAGGTTGTGGTGCATATAGGTACCAACGACATAGGTAAAAAAAGAGAAGAGGTCCTGAAAGAAGAATTTAGGGAGTTAGGTAGAGAGTTAAGGAGAAGGACTGGAAAGGTAACAATCTCAGGATTACTGCCTGTGCCACGCGACAGTGAGAGTAGGAATGGAGCGAGGTGGAGGATAAATGCGTGGATGAGGGACTGGTGCAGTGGGTATGGATTCAAGTTTCTGGATCATTGGGACCTCTTTTGGGGAAGGTGCGACCTGTACAGAAAGGACGGGTTGCACTTGAACTCAAGGGGGACCAATATCCTGGCGGGGAGATTTGCAAAGGCTACTGGGGAGACTTTAAACTAGTATGGTTGGGGGGAGGGACTCAAATTGGGAAAGCTAGCAGTCAGTGTGTGAAGCAGGGGGCAGAGAATGGTAGCACTCTGACCCAAAATGTAGCGGAGAGAGAAGAAAAAGAAAATAATCAGAGAATAAGAGAGGGTGGGTTTCTTAAATGTGTATATTTTAATGCTAGGAACATTGTAAGAAAAGTGGATGAACTTAGAGCCTGGATTGACACCTGGAAGTATGATGTTGTGGCGATCAGTGAAACATGGTTGCAGGAGGGCTGTGATTGGAAACTAAATATTCCAGGATTTCGTTGCTTCAGGTGTGATAGAATTGGAGGGGCAAGAGGTGGAGGTGTTGCATTGCTTATCAGGGAAGATATTACAGCAGTGCTTTGGCAGGATAGATTAGAGGGCTCGTCTAGGGAGGCTATTTGGGTGGAACTGAGAAATGGGAAAGGGGTAGCAACACTTATAGGGGTGTATTATATACCGCCAAATGGGGAGCGAGAATTGGAGAGCAAATATGTAAGGAGATTGCAGATATTAGTAGTAAGCACAAGGTAGTGATTGTGGGAGATTTCAATTTTCCACACATAGACTGGGAAACACATTCTGTAAATGGGCTGGATGGGTTGGAGTTTGTAAAATGTGTGCATGATAGTTTTTTGCAACAATACATAGAAGTACCTACTAGAGAAGGGGCGGTACTGGACCTCCTGTTAGGAAATGAGATGGGTCAGGTGGCAGAGGTATGCGTTGGGGAACAGTTCGGGTCCAGTGATCACAATACCATTAGTTTCAATATAATTATGGAGAGGGACAAAACTGGACCTAGGGTTGAGATTTTTGATTGGAGAAAGGCTAACTTTGAGGAGATGCGAAAGGATTTAAAAGGAGTAAATTGGGACAGTTTGTTTTATGGGAAAGATGTGGAAGAGAAATGGAGTACATTTAAAGGTGAAATTTTAAGAGTACAGAATCTTTATGTCCCTGTTCGGTTGAAAGGAAATCGTAAAAATTGTAAAGAGCCATGGTTTTCAAGGGAAATTGGACACTTGGTTCGGAAAAAGAGGGATATCTACAATAGTTATAGGCAGCATGGAGTAAATGAGGTGCTTGAGGAGTATAAAGAATGTAAAAAGAATCTTAAGAAAGAAATTAGAAAAGCTAAAAGAAGATATGAGGTTGCTTTGGCAAGTAGGTAAAAGTAAATCCGAAGGGTTTCTACCGCTATATTAATAGCAAAAGGATAACGAGGGATAAAAATTGGTCCATTAGAGAGTCAGAGTGGCCAACTATCTGCAGAGCCAAAAGAGATGGGGGAGATATTGAACAGTTTCTTTTCTTCGGTATTCACCAAGGAGAAGGATATTGAATTATGTGAGGTAAGGGAAACAAGTAGAGTAGCTATGGAAACTATGAGGATCAAAGAAGTGGAAGTACTGACACTTTTGAGAAATATAAAAGTGGATAAGTCTCCAGGTCCGGACAGGATATTCCCTAGGACATTGAGGGAAGTTAGTGTAGAAATAGCAGGGGCTATGGCAGAAATATTTCAAATGTCATTAGAAACGGGAATAGTGCCGGAGGATGGCGTACTGCGCATGTTGTTCCATTGTTTAAAAAGGGGTCTAAGAGTAATCCTAGCAATTATAGACCTATTAGTTTGACGTCAGTGGTGGGCAAATTAATGGAAAGAATACTTAGAGATAATATATATAAGCATCTGGATAAACAGGGTCTGATTAGGAACAGTCAACATGGATTTGTGCCTGGAAGGTCATGTTTAACTAATCTTCTTGAATTTTTTGCAGATGTTACTCGGGAAATTGATGAGGGTAAAGCAGTGGATGTTGTGTATATGGACTTCAGTAAGGCCTTTGACAAGGTTCCTCATGGAAGGTTGGTTAAGAAGGTTCAATGGTTGGGTATTAATGGTGGAGTAGCAAGATGGATTCAACAGTGGCTGAATGGGAGATGCCAGAGAGTAATGGTGGATGGTTGTTTGTCAGGTTGGAGGCCAGTGACGAGTGGGGTGCCACAGGGATCTGTGTTGGGTCCACTGTTGTTTGTCATGTACATCAATGATCTGGACGATGGTGTGGTAAATTGGATTAGTAAGTATGCAGATGATACTAAGATAGGTGGGGTTGCGGGTAATGAAGAAGAGTTTCAAAGTCTACAGAGAGATTTATGCCAGTTGGAAGAGTGGGTTGAAAGATGGCAGATGGAGTTTAATGCTGATAAGTGTGAGGTGCTACATCTTGGCAGGACAAATCAAAATAGGACGTACATGGTAAATGGTAGGGAATTGAAGAATGTAGGTGAACAGAGGGATCTGGGAATAATTGTGCACAGTTCCATGAAAGTGGAATCTCATGTAGATAGGGTGGTAAAGAAAGCTTTTGGTGTGCTGGCCTTTATAAATCAGAGCATTGAGTATAGAAGTTGGGATGTAATGTTAAAATTGTACAAGGCATTGGTGAGGCCAATTCTGGAGTATGGTGTACAATTTTGGTCGCCTAATTATAGGAAGGATGTCAACAAAATAGAGAGAGTACAGAGGAGATTTACTAGAATGTTGCCTGGGTTTCAGCAACTAAGTTACAGAGAAAGGTTGAACAAGTTAGGGCTTTATTCTTTGTAGCGTAGAAGGTTAAGGGGGGACTTGATAGAGGTTTTTAAAATGATGAGAGGGATAGACAGAGTTGACGTGGAAAAGCTTTTCCCACTGAGAGTAGGGAAGATTCAAACAAGGGGACATGACTTGAGAATTAAGGGACTGAAGTTTAGGGGTAACATGAGGGGGAACTTCTTTACTCAGAGAGTGGTAGCTGTGTGGAATGAGCTTCCAGTGAAGGTGGTGGAGGCAGGTTCGTTTTTATCATTTAAAAATAAATTGGATAGTTATATGGATGGGAAAGGAATGGAGGGTTATGGTCTGAGCGCAGGTATATGGGACTAGGGGAGATTATGTGTTCGGCACGGACTAGAGGGGTCGAGATGGCCTGTTTCCGTGCTGTAATTGTTATTATATGGTTATGATGGACATAGCACGCCTTGAAGAAATGAGACTCCGACTAATAGATAAATATGACCAATTCTTAAGGAGTTGGTCTCCTTTCATCGACTTTTTGGAATCATGTGATGCGGCGGTACCATAAGGATTGCTGATTTCAGTTCATGACGTGGATAGATCTACATCTCCGAATACAGATTTGAAAAATTCTCTTTTAAGGGGCCTTCTCTTCTATTTCTACTTTCCACTTTTTCTTTTTTTACTTATTTTTTATTTTTTTTATTTTTTATATACACACTTCACGTTTTTCTACTCTCTACCATCTATTTTTCCACTTTTTCCCCTTTCTATTGTTTTCTTTTTCTTGTATTGCTTCCTTCCTTCTCATAACATAAAACTAGAGGTTGTACTAGAGGTTGTACATAGAATGGATTACGGTATGACATAGTTGGCACCTAAAATTAGGGTTCCACTGTACTTCTAATAAAATAAACAAATTTAAAAAAAAAGAAAAAAGAAAACCGACTGATTTGGAAGGACGGTCTAGACGAAATAACATTCGCATCTACGGCGTCCTGAAGAGAAAGAAGGCAAATCTATGTCTGAATTTGTGGAGCAACTTTTAAAAACTGAACTCGTAATACAACGGACACCAGCGTACGGATCCAGCGCGCGCACAGAGCTTTGGCTCGCAAACCGGAAGGTAACGCACCACCTAGGTCTATAGTGGTCAATTTCCTGGAGTTTAATACCAAAGAAATTGTATTGAAAAAGGCCTGGTGAAATAAGGAAAATGATTGACGGGCGACGTCTATCATTTGACCACGACTATGCAACTGAGGTTGTCCAGAAGCGCAAGGCATATAAGGGAATAAAGAGGGCCGTGAAGGAGAGAGGTGTCCGCTTCCAGACCCCGCTGGGCAAGATGCGTATTCACTGGGACTCAGGAACAGGCACATATCATCGTGCACAAGATGCAGCACAGGAATTGAGGAGGCGAGGCTACTCCGTGGATACACCTGATTACAGCGCTGAGGAGCCTGCGGACCCAGAAATGTAGTGTCTTCTCCAGGCTTTGACATGACAGAGAGTTGGAAAGAGGAG